>NC_092759.1:1255987-1386418 GCF_047496795.1 Chiloscyllium punctatum
GATGTTTGCTGTATTGATTTCTGGAAGGCATTTGACAAGGTGCCACATCAAAGATGAGAACTCATGGCTGTGGGGATAACTTATTAGCATGGATAGACGATGTTTGGGTAACAGGAAGCAGAGGACAGGCATAAATTGGTTAATTTTGCATTGGCAGAACTTAACAAGTGGTGTGCAAAAGGGAGCAGTGTTGAGTCATCAATCTTTACAATGTAGCTCAACGGCTTGGCTGAAGGGATAGAAAGTCCTTGGTGGAGTGGGAGGGGGAGTTGAAGTGTTTGACCACAGGGCATTGAGGTTATTTAGTGCGTGTGTTCCAGAGATTCTCTCTGAAACGCTCCGCATGTTGGTGTCTTGACTCCCCAGTGTAATGGAGACCACACCAAGAGTAACGGAGACAGAAGATGACATGTGTGGAAGTACAGGTCAATGTCTATCGGATGTGGAAGGATCATTTAGGTCCTCGGACAGAGGTGGGGGGGGGGGGGGGGGCGGGAAGTGTGGGTGCAGGTTTTGAACTTCTTGCAATGGCAGGTGAAGGTACTGGGAGGGGAGGGTGGGTTGGTGGGGAACATGGACCAAACAAAGAGTCATGGAAGGAATGGTCTCTATGGAATGCAGATAGGGAAATATATTCATGGTGGTGAGGGTTTGTTGTAAGTGGCGGAAATGGCAGAGGATGATGCGATGAATCTGGAGGTTGGTAGGATGGAAGCTGAGGTCTGGGGGCTCTGTCCTTGCTACATTTGGAGAGGTGGGGATGATGGGGGACAGAGGTGCATGAAGCGGAGGAGATGCAATGGAGGGCATCATTGACCACATGGGTGGTGAAATTGCAGTCTTTGAATAAGACTCTCAACAGTTTCTCCTTTGAATTTTCCCACTTCCTCCAGACCAAAGAAGTAGACGTGGGAGGTGTTATGAAGTTGAAGGTGTGTAATGCACCTTTAAGAGAGAGAGTGAATGCTGTATTTCCCTGAGAGCTTACAAGCACTTGAGATATGACTAGCTAGCAGTCTCAGAGTGCACTGGAAAATTCAACAAATGGAACATTTTACTGCGAAATAGATACTTGAGTTGGTGCTGTTTTGACAACAATTTGAATTTAACCAATCTGTTTAAATTATGCTGAAAATGTGTTGCTGGAAAAGCACAGCAGGTCAGGCAGCATCCAAGGAGCAGGAGAATCGACGTTTTGGGCATGAGCCCTTCTTCAGGAATTCCTGAAGAAGGGCTCATGCCTGAAACGTCGATTCACCTGCTCCTTGGATGCTGCCTGACCTGCTGTGCTTTTCCAGCAACACATTTTCAGCCTTGTTTAAATTATACCCCAGGATACTAAAACCCAAGCGAGTTTGAATTTATTGTTCTGCCAACCTCAAACCAATGAGAAGATCTGATGTTTGGGGTACAAAAAATGCAGGCATTTTGAAAGTCAGACAAAGTAACTGCCAAAAACAGAGTAACTGACAGTGACAGAATAATTGCCAGCGACAGAATAATTACCATCAACAGAGTAACTGCTGGTGAAACACTCTCTATAAAGGTACCATTTCATATGAAATATATTCACAGTAAAAAGAAGGAAGATGACCGAGACAAATCTTCACCCAGAAGAAGAAAAAATAAAGGAGTTGACAGTGGCTGTTTGGTTTTGAAATTAAGTTGATGTCATTTTGATAAGTGTTTAATGGAGCAGTATATTGCTGTAGAGTTGGAGGCAGATAATAGGCAGTTAAGAGAAAGGGGGGCTTAGATTTGTGAATACTCGTTTAATGTTCACTTTTAGAGTTAAAGAATAAATTGATATTATTTTATTTTAGTAGTGGAATTTGAGAGTTCTCTGTCACTCGTATTTTAACAGATGCTGAGATAAGGTGAGCTGTTCTGGGGGTTTGAGTTAATTAACAGAAGAGCGCACCCCCATATTGTAGCACTCTTAGCATCAATCCTGTCAAACTCCATCATAATTGTACATGTTTGAACGACATCACCTTTCCTGTTCCTAAACTCCAATGGGTTCAGGCCCATACTGCTCAACCTTTGTTCATCAGATAAACCCTCTTAACTTCAGGACTCAGCCAAGTCAGCTTTCTCTCAACTGCCTCCAATCCAACGTTGTGCCTCATTAATAATGGTGAAGACTGCAGTTAATATTCTGGGATGCAGACTTCCTGATGCTCTGTGCAGTGGGAGCAACCCATCTCTCCCTTCAGAAGCTTTTCAATAAAAGCTAGCAGTCCATTTGCTGAATTCATTACTTGGCACACAGATTAACTTGGAGATAGCGAGGACGGCAGATGCTGGAAAGTCAGAGTCGATAAAATGTGGAGCTGTAGAAAGCACAGCAGGTCAAGCAGCATCAGAAGAGCAGGAGAGTCGACATATCAGGCAGGACCCTCAGAATCTCCAGCATCCACAATACTCACTATCTCCAAGTTGCTGAAAACCATACTGCGAAGCCTCTGCCAAGGATGCCCAGCTTGAAGCAGTTTTCCTCCTCCCCCCAACAAAGACCTCAGTGAATCGCTCTCCCATTGCAACCCCCTGGTCATCAGGCCAGTCCTGATTAAGGCTCCTGCCCAAAACATCGATTCTGCTGCTCCTCTGCTGCTCCTTTCTTTCAGCTTCACATTTTAGTCACATATTAACTTGCGTCTTCTGAGACATGGATAAGATCTGTACCACAGTACTGTCCACTGTCTCAATCTTAATAATACTGTGAACTTCTATTCTTGTGTCAAATAGACAGCATCACATTTCTCCATGTCATACCCCAAACTGCTGCCCACTCACTGAACCTAGCTTTTTCACATTTGCACAAGCCCCTCTCAACTTGCTTTTGCAATATAGGTTCACATCAGCTGAAAGTATGCTAAATACAATCAATCCCATCATTAAAATTATTAACATAGATTGTAAATAATTGAGATCCGAGTTCTATAAGACCATAAGACATAGGAGTGGAAGTAAGGCCATTCGGCCCATCGAGTCCACTCCACATTCAATCATGGCTGCTGGGCACTTCAACTCCACTTATCCGCATTCTCCCCGTAGCCCTTAATTCCCCGAGACAACAAGAATCTATCAATCTCTGATCTGTAACATCATTATAGTAGTCACTCTGAACACAGGAGCTATTCCGATCTGTTCTCTGTTGTGTAGCCAGTCCTCTATCCATGCCAACAGGTGATCTCCAAAACCACCTGCTCTTATCTAATGGAGGTTGCTGGGTAATGAGCGTGTTCCCTTCCCGAGTACATGATTTGCATGCAAACAGAATTCAATACAGTTCAGTATAAAATATCCATTCATTAAGTACAAGTGAATGTTCATATGTCAAAATCTCAAAACTTAAATTTAGCATGGGATCTTATACATAAGTTCAGGCGTTTGTAAGCTGGGGATCTTTTCTGTGTAACCTTATTGAACAGTTGTTGGAAATCCAAACGCATTCTATCTATCAATTAAAAACAGACAGTGCTGAAGAAACTCAACAAGTTTGACAACACCTGTGGAGAAAGAAACAGAGTTAACATTTTGAGACCAACGTGACTTTTCTTCAGAATGTCTACTGGTTTCCCTATCTGCATTTACTCTCTTACTTCCTCAAAGAATGCAAATACATTTAGATTAGATTACATTACAGTGTGGAAACAGGCCCTTCGGCCCAACAAGTCCACACCGACCCACCGAAGCGCAACCCACCCATACCCCTAACCTAACACTACAGGCAATTTAGCATGGCCAATACACCTGACCTGCACATCTTTGGACTGTGGGAGGAAACTGGATCATCCGGAGGAAACCCACACAGACACAGGGAGAACGTGCAAACTCCACACAGTCAGTTTCCTGAGGTGGGAGTTGAACCCGGGTCTCTGGCACTGTGAGGCAGCAGTGCTAACCACTGTGCCACCATGCTGCCCACATTTATCGAGCACTCCTTCCTGGGAACATTGTAATGTGTGTTCACATCCCTTTCATTCTCTCACTGGATGTGGGTATCTTTGGCTGGCCAAATTTAATTGCCTGTTAATTTTTGCCACTTGAGAAGGTGGTAGGGAGCTGTCTTCTTTAACCACTGCAGTCCATATGCTGTACGTAGACCCACAGGGTGTTTAGGGAAGGAATTCCAAGATTTGGACCCAGTGACACTGAAGGAACAGTGACTTGTACCAAGTCTGGACGGGGAATGGCTCAGAGGGGAGCTTGCAGTGTACGGTCTCCCCATGTATCTACCGCCCTTGTCCTTCTGGGTGGAAGTGGTCATGGGTTTAAAGAATTCTGTTTATGGTTCCTTGATACATTTCTGCTGGTCATCATTCAAATGGGACACCCTGCTCCTATGGGCTGTTGGTGCTTGTGGGATGGAATCTTTATGGATGTGGTGTCAGTCATTGGTTCCATGACATATTGACCTCAATAACTATCCCCGATGCACTTGTCAAAGCTACCCCTTCCAACTTGGTAACCAAATCAATATAAAGATTAAAGGTTGCACATTATGATTGCTCTATCCTTTTTATATGATTCTATCGTTTGTTGATTTACAACCTTTGGGATCTGTACACTATTCCTACCACTGCATTTTTCACTTGCTATTGTTTACCACTGCCCAAATGGACACTCTGTTACCTGAGCTTAGGTCATCTCTCGCAACTGTCCTCAGTTCATCTCTTGTTAACAGTAAATCCCCCATCACCTTTTCCATCCCCCCTGTCTTTCCTGAAGAATATACAATCCTGAATGTTCTTGCCAGTCTGATCTCCCAGGAGCTCTGTCCGTGCAATGGTTATGATGTGGAGATGCAAGTGTTGGAACGGAGCAGACAAAGTCAGAAGTCACATGACACCAGGTTAGAGTCCAACAGGTTGATGTGAAATCACAAGCTTTTGGAGTGCTGCTCCTTTGTCAGCTGACGAAGGTGCTCCAAGAGCTTGTGATTTCAAATCAACCTGTTTGACTCTAACCTGGTGCTGTGTAACTGCTGAGTTAATGACTATGAGATTATATCCATTTGCATTGATTTGCTCAATCAGTTAATCTACCTTATTCTGAATGCCTGGTACATTCAGATACAAAGTCTTTAGATTTGCCTTTTTACCATGTTTAATCATCCTGAGATTTCTTGATAGTGCGGCTCTTTCACCTTTGTTTACCCTGTTGACCACGATTACCGTTCTTTCTTCCATTACCTTGTTTCTCTTACCCTTGTCACCCTGTTTAGGTCCCCAGGCCCCTCGCATTGTAATTTAAACTTGCCCCAGTCACATGGGGAAATACTCCATCAAGAGCATTAGTCCAGGCCCTGCACAGGTGTAACTGAACCAGCCCCACTTCCCCGAGAATCAGTCCCAGGAATCTGAAACCGGCCCCCTCATACATATCTTCAGCCACCTCTTCATCCAATGTATCCTGCTATTTCTACTGTGATTAGCACAAAGCATTGGCTGTTATCCTGAGATCATGGCATTTGAGGTCCCACGTTTTTAACTTGCTTCCTAACGCTGCTTTCCTGACACCATTCCCCTGGTTTATACCCCATGTTGTTTGTATGATGTGCACCACGACCACTGACTGTTCACTCTCCCCCCTCCAGGATATCCTGTTACATCCTGATACATCCTTAACCCAGCACCGGGGAGGAGGGTCACAAACACAGCCCAGTCCATCACGCAAACCAGCCTTCCATCCATCGACGCCATCTATATTTCCCATTGTCATGGAAAAACATGACATAACCAAACATAACCAAAGTTAAAAATCCCACAACACCAGGTTATAGTCCAACAGGCTTATTTGGAGGCATCAACTTTCTTCTTCATCAGGTGGTTGTGGAGCAGAACTATAAGATACAGAATTTCTAGCAACAGAATGGCTGTGTGAGGTGAATTTCTTCTTGCAGAATTATGTTGCATTTTAGCGAGTTTTGAGAAGATTTGTAGCTCAGGTTGAGGTTCTGGGTGTAGGTTTACTCGTTGAACTGGTAGGTTCATTTCCAGACATTTTGTCATCCTACCAGGTAACATCTTCAGTGGGCCTCAGGCGAAGCACTACTCATAATTCCTGCTTTCGATTTATATATTTCAGTTTCTTTGGGTTGGTGATATCATTTCCTGTGGTGATGTCATTTCCTGTTTTTTTCAGGGGGTAGTAGATGGGGTCTAACTAGATGTGTTTGTTGATAGAGTTCAGGTTGGAATGCCATGCTCCTAGGAATTCTCGTGCGTGTCTTTGTTTGGCTTGTCCTACATTGTATTTTGCTCAGAAACTGCATAAATCCATTCTGTAAATCTCACTTTAGAAATAGAATCAGTCTGACCTAACGTTGGGACATAGACTTTAACTTCACACCTTCAATGCATTATCTGAGCTGAGACTGATAGCTTTCGTTAAAAGCTATCTTGAGAGTGTACCTTCAAAAAAAGTTCTGGAATTTACATATGAACGAATTGAAACTAACACAATTGATCTAAAAGATGAAAGACTTAAGCTAAATTTGTTGAATATTACATTCCATAACACTGCAATCCTGTTGCTATAAAGTCTGGGAGAAAGTGGGGACTGCAGATGCTGGAACTCAGGGTGGAGAGTGTGGTGCTGGAAAAGTACAGCAGGACAGACAGCATCCAAGGAGCAGGAGAATTGACTTTTCGGGCATAAGCTCTTCATTAGGAATGAGGCTTGTGGGTTGGGGCTGAAAGATAAATGGGATGGGGGTTCGGATTGGGGTGAGGTAGCTGGGAAAGCGATAGGTGGATGAAGGTGAGGGAGAAGGTGATAGATTGGGGGGGGGGGGGGGTGGAGTGATGGACAGGTCCGGAGGATGGTGCTGAGTTGGAGGCTTGGGACTGGGATAATGCTGGGGGGTGGGGGGGGTGGAAATGAGGAAGCTGCTGAAATTCACGTTGATCTCGTGTGGTTGCAGGGTCCCATGGAGGAATATGAAGTGTTTCTCCTCGAGGCGTCTGGTGGTAACGTTTTGACAGTGGAGGACACCCAGGACCTGCATGTACTTGATGGAGTGGGAGGGGGAGTTGAACTCTTCAGCCATGGGGCGGTGAGGTTGGTGGGTGCGGGTGTCCCAGAGATGTTCCCTGAAATGATCCACACGAAGGTGTCTCGTCTCCCCGATGTGCAGGAGACCACACTGGGTACAGCAGATGTAGTAGGTGACACAAAGTGTGTCTTATGATTCTGCTCCACCACCACCAAATGAAGGAGCAGTGCTCCAAAAGCTAGAGCTTCCAAATAAACCTGTTGGACTATAACCTGGTGTTGTGTGATCTTTAACCTTGTCCATCCCAGTCCAACACCAGCACCTCCAAAACATAATCAAAGACTCACTCCCACCCAAGTTATACTCTCTTCCATCCTCTTCCGTCAAGCAGAAGATATCAAAGTTTGACCAGGTGTACAAACAGATTCAAGAACAGCTTCATCCCTGCTGTCATCAGATTCTTGAACATCGATTCAAAGTGTTAATTCTGGTCTCCATCTCTGCACCTTCTCTGCGGCTGTAACACTGTATTCTGCACTCTGTCCTGCTACCCTGATGCACTTTGATCTGTCTGTAGAGCAGGCAAAGCAACAATTTTTCACTGTATCTCAGTCCATGTGACAGCAATCAATCAAACTCAGACTCAAATCAAACTCAGACATACCATCCTGGGCTCTCATCGATAGCCACAGAAACACCAATCAATTCTCCCTACGATTGAATCCAGTAAAACTATTGCATTTCCACCACTTCCTCCCTCCTCTCCTGTACACCAGAGCCAACCATGGTGCCACAAATTTGGCTGTCACTGCTTTCCCCTGGGAGTCTACTCCCCCAACAGTATCTAAAGTGCAGTTTCTGTTTTACAGGGCAATAACCACATGGTGTTGTCGCGCTGCCTGCCTAGTCCTCTTAATGTGCCTGGTGGGCACTCAATCGCTTTCTGTCTGTGGACTCTCAGCCTGCAGTGTACCCATTTCCCTGTACATGCTACCCACGACTCCCTCAGCTTTGCTCCACAGTGTGCCCAGCCGCCGCTCCAACTCTGAATCCCGGGATTCCAGGAGCTATGGCTGGAGAAGCATCCTGCACACATGTTGATCCCAGGCACCGGAACTGAGTCCGACTTCCCACAGAGAGCAGAAGGGGCACAGCATGGCTTTGAGCTCTCCTGCCATGGCTCATCCCTTTGAATTAAAGGGATTTGAAAATCAAATTAAATCAATCCCTTTGGGGCCCTTCTTCCCTTGGCCACATTTAAGCAGAATATAATCCTTAAAATATAAATTATGAGAAAAGGACATTGCAAATTATAAATAAGAATGGTAGCCCAAATGCTTATTGTCTGTAGTCATCCAAGCAGCAGCTTCTTTTTGCCCTGTGGCTGTGTTATTCCTGATGCCACCTCAAGATCTCTCTCTCTGGATTGAGCCATGGCTACTCCATTCATAGTTTCCCACTCTCTCTCTCTCTCTCTGAACTCTGGTGCCGTGCACTGTCAGAGCCCCTTAAGGTCTCTCTTTCTCCTCATGCCCCAAATTCTCTGAGGACCTCAGTGTGACGTTAAAGAGCAGAAGTGAAAGAAAATGAGGGACTGGTCACCTCTTCATCTAACTCCGAGTTTCACCAAACCCCAGCAACACTCTAATACAACAAGGCAGCACCCCCTTGCTCACCACTTTCTCCTGCCTAGCACATGTTGTACAAGTCTCGTGAATATTCAAGCAATGGAGAGAGGAACCTTGTTTGGTGAAGTCACAGAAACACAGCACAACACAGAAAAAAGCCCTTCATCTGATCGAGTGGGCTCCAGTCAAAAACAACCACTGAGCTATCCTAATCCCACTTTCCAGGACTTGAGCCTTGTAAGTCTTGGCATCACTAACACACATGAAAATATCTCTTGAATGTTATTTGAGTCCCTACATCGTCCATCCTTACAAACAGTAAATTCCCTTTCACCCTCTGAGTGAAAATGTTTTTTTCTCACATCAACCTTCTGCGCCTTATTATTAATCTGTATGAGTTATTGATTCCTCCATCAAGAGGAAAGGTTCCTTCCTGTCTACACTGTCTATACCCTTCATGATGTTTAGATTAGATTAGATTAGATTACTTACAGTGTGGAAACAGGCCCTTCGGCCCAACAAGTCCACACCGCACCCGCCGAAGCGCAACCCACCCATACCCCTACATCTACCCCTTACCTAACACTACGGGCAATTTAGCATGGCCAATTCACCTAACCTGCACATCTTTGGAGTGTGGGAGGAAACCGGAGCACCCGGAGGAAACCCACGCAGACACGGGGAGAACGTGCAAACTCCACACAGAGAGTCGCCTGAGGCGGGAATTGAACCCGGATCTCTTTTTGCCCTGTGGCTGTGTTATTCCTGATGCCACCTCAAGATCTCTCTCTCTGGATTGAGCCATGGCTACTCCATTCATAGTTTCCCACTCGCTCTCTCTCTCTCTCTCTCTCTCTCTCTCTCTTTCTCTCTCTGAACTCTGGTGCCTTGCACATCTTGGTGACACATCTTAAACATGTCCCCCCTCAATCTGCTCCATTCTATGGAAACCAACCTCCATCTGTCCAATCTCTCTTCATCACTGAAACTCTCCAGCTCAGGCAACATTCTGGTAAATCTCCTCTGCAAATCCCCCTCCTACAATGTGGATTCTAGAACTGCACACTACACTCTAGGTGTGGTCTACCCAAAATGTTATACACAATTCCAGAATTATCTGCTTGCTCTTAATCTCTTTGCCTTGACTAATAAAGACAAATGTCCCATATGCCTCCTTAACCTTTCCTGATACCTTAAGATAACCAGAATACACGCACACCATTGTCCCTGAGGTCCTTCCCAGGGTCCTATCGTTCACCATGTATTCCCTTGCCTTGTTTGTCCAGCACAAGTGCATCACCTCCCCCTCACCTGGATTGAAATCCATTTGCCACTTATCAACCCATCTGACCAGCCCATCTATACCTTCCCATAATCTAAGGCTAGCGTCCTCACTGTTTACCACTCCACCACTTTTCGTATCCTCCAGGGACTTACTGACCAACCCTCCGACATATAAATCTCAATCATTCATATAAATCACAAACAGTAAGGGCCCCAACAATGCCCCCTGTTGGATCCCATTGGACACAGAGTTTCAGTCACAGAAACACCCCTCAACCATCACCCTCTGCTTCCTGCCACCCAGTAAATTATGGATCCCATTTGCCAAATTTCCTTGGAACCCCTGATCTCTTACCTTTGCTATCAACCTCCCATACAGACACTTAACAAAGACTTTGCTGAAGTCCAAATAGTTCATATCAAAAGCATTGCTTTTAACTGTACAGCTTGTCATTCTGAAATATTCCATCCAGTTTGCCAGCAATGAACTCCCCTTAATAAAACCATACTGACTCTTTTTGATTAATCCCTATCTATCCAAGTGCAGATAAATTCTGTTCCTCAGAATTGTTTCCATTAGTTTCCCCATCACTGAGGCAAGATTGACTGGCCTGTAGTTTCCTGGTTTATCCCTTGCTCCTTCCTTGAATAACAGTCCCACATCAATCGTCCTCCAGACATCTGGTATCTCTCCTGCACCCAGAGAGGATTTGAAAATTATTGGCCTGCTATTTCCTCCATTACCTCAATCAACAATCTGCAGTACATTCCATTCTGCTCTATAGATGTATCGATATTTAAGACAGCAAGACCACTCACAACCTCCTACCTGAATATGCTAATTTCTTCAAATATGTTTCAGCCCTTCTTCCTGATTTCCCCACAATTACACTCACTTGTGAACACTAACACAAAGTATTCAATTAGAATCCGACCTCCATCATCTGACTCTATGCACAAAGTACCAGCATAGTCCTTAACAGACCTTACCCTTTTCATCCTTACCCCTTTATGCTGAATATAATTGCAAAATATATTTGAATTTTCTTTTATTTTATCTAGTATCCCTTATGCTCTCCTAACTTCCTTTTTAATTTTCCCCTCGTACACTCTATACTCCTCTAGAGATTCTGCTGTTTTGTTCCCTCAGTATCTGCCATAAGTCTCCCTTTTTCTCTTTATCCAATACTGTACCTCTCTTGATGTCCAGTTTCTCCAGCGTTTGCTCTTTTTATATCAATAGACTCTAGTTTGGTCATGGCGACAACAACGTAGAACAATAGAGGGAAATGATTGTGAGATACCACGAGTGTAATCTAATTGATTAAAGATGCTTTTTGAGGCATTTGAATGATCTTAATCCCTCCCCCAATTTTTTTCCCCCCTTGGCCAGCACTTCACTGATATCATTGAAAATATAAAAGTGAAACTTGGGAGAATGGATGACAATAATTGTTTTAAAATGCTGTCAAATGACTTGAATCCTTTCTGGAGGCCACAGAATCCTGAGGGACATGGGTTTCCACAGATATTCTGTTCCAATGAATGTCAGAACCTCCCTGTGTGTTTTACAAGTCCCTAAATCTGCTGCTGACCCTTTGGAATAAAAAGGAAGTTTTTTTCATCTTGTTGTTGTAATTTGTAGCTTTATTGCACTGAAAAGGAAGTTATTCCAATTCCATCTCAATAAACACAATTTACTGCCTTTGTTTGATTAATTCATGGCACATGGGAGTTGATGGCCAGGCTGGCATTTATTGTTTGTCCCTAGTTGCCCCTTGAGAAGGTGGTGGTGAGCTATCTTACTGAAATGCTGCAGTCTGTGTGATGTAGCGGCACACAATACCAACAGGGAGGGAATTCTAGGATTTTGACCAGCAACATTGACGCAAGAGCGACACATTTCCAAGTCAGGATGGTGAGTGGATTGGAGAGGAACTTGAAGGGAGTGAAGTTCCCATGTATCTGGTGCCCTTGTCTTTCTGGATGGAAGTGGTTATGTGTTTGGAAGGTAATGTCTAAGGTCCCTCAGTGCCTGGCAAGTCAAGTGTTATTTTCCCCCCAAAAGCCCAAATAATTTTGTAGTTCTGAATTGTGTTTTGTTCCAATCCAAATGCAAGCTTGTCCTCTCACATTAAAATGCTATAAACGTTTGAATTTAATTTTGTGAAAAATGTGCCAACCATTCAATCAGTGCAGTTCCAGACGTGAGAAATAAGTATGACAAATCATAATCCTAATCTGTTGCAACACTTCTGTCTCTGTTGGGATTGCTTCCATGAGGAAATTGTACATGATGGAGAATGGAATGCTGGAAGGAATATTACTGCTCCATCTGTGTTGTGATCCCACAGGAGCTTTCTCTCAGTTAGAAATGAAGGCTCACTCTGCATTCATCATCACCCAGAGTTAGTTGGAGCTTCTTGTCAAGTGTCACTGACTTTGACAAAATGAGAGTGCCTTTCACAGAGTATCCTTTCGTGGAATTACCAGCCATTGTGCAGACAGTAATGATTTATTATCCGATTATTGCAGCTATTGGAGTCCCCGGTAGGTTTGTTCCAGTACTAACTATGTTGCTGCTCTTATCCAAGTTGCTGTTCAAGTATTTCCTTTAGCCCTTTAAGAACGAAAGTAAATGTTTATTGTCTTCCATGTTACTATGTCTTTGAGCATATTGCTTCATTGTAATCTCTGTCAAAGGCATGTTAAAATTGCACAGGACATTGGTTCGGCCGCATTTAGAGTACTGTGCACAGTTCTGGTGGCCACATTACCAAAACGATGTGGACACTTTGTAGAGGGTGCAGAGAAGGTTTACGAGGGTGTTGCCTGGTATGGAAGGTGCTAGTTATGAAGAGAGGTTGAGTGGGTCAGGTTTGTTTTCATTAGAAAAAAGGAGATTGAGAGGGGACTTGATTGAGGTTTACAAAACCATGAAGGGTATAGACAGGGTGGATAGAGATAAGCTTTTTCCTAGGGTGAAGGATTCAATAACGAGAGGTCAGGCTTTCAAGGTGAGAGGTGAAAAGTTTAAGGGGGATACACGCGGCAAGTACTTTACACAGAGGTTGGTGGGTGTCTGGAACACGTTGTTAGCAGAGGTGGTAGAGGCAGGCATGATAGATTCATTTAAGATTCGTCTGGACAGATGCATGAGGAGGTGAGGAGCAGAGGGATACAGGTGCTTAGGAACTGGGCGACAGGTTTAGACAGTAGATTTGGATCAGCCTGTTTCTAGGCGGTAAATTTTCTTTGTTCTTTGTTCTTTGACACAGTTACCCCCTTTAATCTTTGCAATTAAAATACAGGGAAAGTTACATCTTCGATCAGGCTTGCAATTTAACCCAAGGGCTACTATTCCTCAGGTGAGGTTGAGAAGGGAATGGCAGCATAACCTCAGCTGTTGGCATTGGCCCATGTTACAAAGCAGCTTGCCAGCCGCTGGGCTAACCAAATCCCACCACAGCTCTGTGAATTTCTAATTAGAATCTGTTTCATTCATTTGGGAGTGTGGAAGTGACTGACTAAACACAGAAACAGAGGAAATCAGAGGATGAGCAGGCCATTCGGCCCTTTGAGTCTGCTCTGCCGTTCAATATGATCATGGCTGCTCATCCAACTCAGGGTCCTGTTCCTGTTTTCTCCCTAATCTCTTTAGCCGTAAGAGCTATAGGTCAGCATTTATTGTCCACAGGGTAGTTTACAGTCAGCCCGTTGTTGTGGATCTGGAGTCATACATTGCCCAGACTGGATAAAAATGGCAGCTATCCTTCCTTGAAGGATATTGGTGAAACAACTGGGTTTTCGCAAAATTTGTCAGAGAGCTAACACTCTGGGTACCTCAGGAACTAATCTGTTGTTACATCATTTCATTCCCTTTGGAGGAAAGTATGTCTGTCTGTGGTCTAACTGAGATGTTATTAATTACAAAAAATAGACACGCAAGTCAGCATTTTCATTCCTTTTTGGTTTAAGATTGGGGCTTGCTACAATTTCCTTCAAATCTTCTTTTTTTATAGATATTCTTATTGAAAATTTACAAGTTTACAAATAAAAAAAACCCAAGTATAAACATTGATTTACAATTAAATCTTAAATAAATAATAGCCAAAATCTATCAAATAAGAGATACTGAAATAAAAGACAAAACTTAACTAAACACTAATCTAACCTAGAACTAACCAGAGTGTATGCTTAAACCTCTTACATTACTCAAGAAAAGAAAAAGAATGACAGATAACACAGAAATTGAGTAGTAAAGTACATGCTCGGAATGTGTTAACATCAGATCATAACAAAGCCCATATTCATGCAGGATTCCTCTCCCAAGGGGCCCCGGACCAGCCAGGGTCACCATCTCAATTAAATAAAAGCCCTTGTTAGGATAGCTGAAATATCTGTATCTGTGTAATTCAAGAAGGGCTGCCATATTTTATGGAATAATTTGTTTTTTTTTGGTGCGCCATGTTTGTAAGGAAGTCAAGGGGAATCTATTCCATGATTATTCTGTACCAATTCGAAAGTCCAGGAGGGCCCTCAGCCACCCAGTTCACCAAAATATTTTTCCTTGCACAGAAAGAGAGAATGGAAAATAATCTCTTCCTGTGCATATCCAGGGAGGGTAATTTCGAAAAGCCCAAAAGGAGAAATACTGGATCCACTCTACTTTCCGTACCCAAGATTTCTATCAGGGCATTTGCTACTTTAGTCCAATATTTACGGATCTTATGACAAGTCCATAAGCAATGTACAAGAGTGCCCACCTCTGTTTTACATTTGGGACACACTGGAGATACTCCTGCCTTAAAGTTTGCCAATCGATCTGGTCCTATATGGGCCCTGTGAAGCATCTTCAACTGAATGGCCTGAGTTCTGTTGCAGATGGAGATTTTTCTGGCATTTTCCCAAATGTCATTCCACATGTCTATGGAGATTTCCAGCCCCAAATCCTGATCCCATGTTTTAAGCAGATTGTCCACATCTTCCGATACTTCATCATGATGAATGACGATAAATGATAAAGAGTGCTGACCGAAGGTACCCCCATTGGCCATAACACTCTACGTTCTCTGTCTGATTTATATAGACTATGTAATTGCGTAGTCTTCTTCTATATATAATCTCCAATTTGGAAGTATCGAAAGAGATCACCATTAGATAATCCAAATTTCTGATGTGGCTGTTCAAAAGACATCAGGGCCCTTTCTTAAACAGATCCCCTAAACAGGAGATACCCCTGGATCTCCAGAGTTTGAATGTGGCATCTGTAAGCCCTGGTTGAAACCACTATGCTCCCACTATCAGAGTATAGGGGGATGTTTTATGTGAATTGCCTTCATTTTGCCACATTATATTCCAAGCTTTAATTATGTTTCGTATTATAGGGTTTTTACAGTGATCCGTGATGATTTTCCTCTTGTCTGAAAATAAGAGGTTAATAAGTGGGCATTTTACTTGAGAAGCCTCGATGTCCAGCCAGATTGATTGCGGGTCAGACAAGACCCAATCAGCTATGTAACTTAATAGGGAACTTAAATGATATTTCCTAAAATCTGGGAGGTCCAATCCTCCCCTTGCCTGTGGCAGCTGTAGCTTCTTCAGCTTAATGAGGGCCGTCTATGATTCCAGATAAAGGAACCCAATCAGCCATATAATTTACGTAGTGCCAGCCTCGGCAGCATCACTGGAAGCATTCTCATAGGGTATAGGAGACGGGGCAGGACATTCATTTTAATTAGTGCTATTCTACCCAACCAGGAAATTGGAAGGTCTCCCCATCGCTGGAGGTCCTGCCTTATCCTTTCCAGTAAATGCACAAAGTTAGCCTTATACAACTGACCAAATACTGGGGTAATAAAAATGCCTAAATAGAAGAAACCTTCCAGGGACCACCGAAAGGGTAAGTGGGATCCGTCCACTAGGTGGGGTATCACAGCAAGGCCACCCATTGGCATAGCCTCCGATTTTGAGAAATTAATTTTATAGCCTGAGAATGCATTAAATATTTTAATAACTTAGATTAAGTGAGGCACGGACATCAGGGGATTACTGAGGAATAGGAGAACATCATCTGCATACAGGGTAATTTAATGTTTACCTGTACCAATCCTCGGGGCCGTTATATTAGGATCAGCTCGTATAGCTTCTGCTAGTGGTTCAATTATTAGCGTAAATAACAATGGCGAGAGAGAACATCCCTGATGGCAGCCCTTACCCACACTGAAGCTATCCGAACCTAATCCATTGGTAACCACAACTGCTTTGGGATCACTATACAATGTTGAGACCCATTTGGTAAACACCTTTCCAACGCCAAACCTTTTCAATGTGTAAAACAGATATAACCATTCAACCCTATCAAATGACTTTTCCGCGTCTAATGAGACTACTACTCCTGGTATCTTTCCCTGATGGCAGACTTGAATCACATTCAAAACCCTTCTAACATTACTGGATGATCTACGGCCCTTAATAAACCCCATCTGATCCTCCTTTATGATGTATGGCAATACCCTTTCTAGCCTCAATGCTAACGTTTTAGAAAGGATTTTAAAATCTACATTTAGCAAGGATATTGGTCTGTATGACGCGCAATCTTCTGGATCCTTTCCTTTTTTAAGGATAAGAGAGATATTTGCTTCTTTCAGCGAAGGCGGGAGACAGCCCTGACTATATGTATAGTTATACATGTTCATAAGTGGACCAGCTAATATTCCTGTAAATTCTTTATAGAATTCAGCTTGAAAACCATCTGGGCCCGGCGCCTTACCGCTCTGAAGTTGCCTGATTGTGTCAAGTATTTCTTGGACTGTTAGGGGAACATTCAAGACCGATACCTGTTCCGGAGTTAGGTCCGGAAAGGTTAGGTTTTTAAAAAATGATTGCATCCTCCTAGCTCTATCTTCGCAATCCTGTGATTTGATAAATCAGAATAAAATTTTTTAAAGATTGCGTTAATCCTTTTGTGATCATGAGTCAGAGTACCCACACTTTCCTTGATAGATGTGATCGTTGGAGCTGCCTTTTTCTTCTTTGCGAGAAATGTTAAGTATCTACCAGGTTTATCGCCAAATTCACATAACCTTTGTTTTGCAAATAATATTTCCCTCTTAGCCGTTTGGGTAAGCGTGGTATTCAGAGCTGTCCAATAGGCCGTAATCCTTTGTAGTTTGATAATAGAAAGTTTGTCAGCGTATGCTGTTTCAGACGCTGTTGTTCTCCTTTGAGTTTTTTCTGGGTTGCCGAGTATGAAATGATCAAACCTCGCGCTGTAAGCTTTGATGGTCTCCCATATCATTGATGGGTTGCTAGCTGTACCTGAATTAATTTCTAAAAAAGTTTTAAATTCTTGAGAGAAGTACTTTACAAATTTACTATATTTCATCAGGAAGGAATCCATACACCAATGCCAGGGGGATGTCTCATCGTTCCTCACCTTGATTTCCATATATACAGCAGCGTGATCAGAAATTTTTATACTACCTATTTTACAGGATGATATGGAATTTTAAAAAAACAAGGGGGCAAAAACCATATCAATTCTGGTGTGACATTTATGTGGATTGGAGTGAAAAGAAAAACATCTGCCCTGTGGATGAAGGCATCTCCACACATCTACTAATCCTAATTTTTTGTTCAGATCCACCAATTGTCTGGATCTGGGAGATACTCCTGCAGTACTCTTGGGAATCTTATCTGCTTCCAGGTCAATAATACAATTAAAGTCTCCCCCTATTATTGTATGACAAGCACCGAGAGCCATCAATTTGGAGAAGGCTTCAGTTATAAATTTAAAAGGATGTGCCGGGAGATAATAAGGGTTTAAGATCCCATATTCCTCTCCATTTATAAGGGCTTTAATTAGAATATATCATCCAGATTAGTCATTTATCTGATTTAGGATTTTGAAAAGGAGATTCTTCTGAATAAGGATGACAACTCCCCTACTTTTTGAACTGAAGGAAGAAAAGAAGGCCTGATCAAATCCAGCCTGTTATAATTTCAGTTCTTTATCCAATAAATGTGTCCTCTGTAGGAGAGCTATATCAACCCTTTTTTTCTTGAGGTTTGATAATATTTTCTTTCTTTTGATTGGTGAATTACTCCCCTTAACATTCCAGGTGCACCATTTAATCGACTGATTAACCGGGCAAGTCCCCTCAGGAGGAGAAACCCCATCCAAAACATCCCGAGCATAGAACATATAAAATTCACAAAAATAGAGGTTCTTTAATACACTCACATCAATATAATAAAAAAACTATTTCTAAATTTAAAAACATATTTAAATGGAGATTTCCCCCTTGTTCCCAGGGGGCATCACTTCCTTTCCAAAAAGCGTCTCCCAACCAATGCCCCACCCTTGACCCAAACAATAGAATAAGGAAAATTCAAATATACTACAAAGCTAGAGTTAACAGTGAATACCCTATCGCCCCCTCCCCCTCCCCCACACCAACACCTAGATACATTTGGTAATGTTAATACCATGTATGTACATATATAACTATAAAATTACAAACTCAACAAATAATTAAATATAGTAATACATAATAACAGGTGAAAACAGCCCCACTCTTAAAGACAGAGATAAAATAGGATAAGGTAATCACCTCCCCCCACCTATATGAACTAGACCCACCCAGCCTATATATATACATATATTAAAAAAGGGGGGAAAATTGCTAAGTGAAGAACAAATAAATAAACCCCTCTCCTCAGCCCCCGGAGATAATATTGAACAGTAAGGTGATAAAAGGCAAAAAAAGGGGGGTGAACGGGGAGGGGGGAGGGCAGAACAACATCATTCACCACTTTAATTAACTTTCACAATTTATCTAAGAGAGTCCAGAAATTCCTTTGCCTTCTCCAGCGATCTGAAGTTGTACACAGACCCTTCATGGCTAAAACGTAGCGTTGCTGGGTAGCGCAGGGAGTGCTGGATGTTTAAGTCCCTTAAACGCTTCTTCGCTTCGTCAAATGCCTTCCTCTTTCCGACCAAAGCTGGGGAGAATCCTGGAATAGCATAATCTTGGATCCTTTGTGAATCATGGCTTGGGGATCTTTCCCAAGATTTCTAGAAGCTTCCAAAAGCATCTGCCTCTCCTTGTAGCTCTGCGGCTGGAACAGGACTGGTGGGGCCACTGGTTCAAGCCGGGCCCACGCATAGCAACCCGGTAGGCCCATTCCACCCTTACCAGGCCTGATCCAGCCTCCACATTTAACAGCTGTGGAAGCCACTGCTGGAGGAACGCTGTAAGCTGGCCTTCCGCTTCCCGTTCGGGAAGGCCCAGCAAATGAATATTTGTTCGACAACCTCGATTCTCAAGGTCGTCGATATGATTTTCTAAGATCCGGACCCGCTGTTCGAGAGTCCGGACCTGACCCACGGCAGATTCTGTGTTAGTCTTGGAGGTCGCGGCAGTTAGCTCTGCCCCTCTGATTCGGCACTCGATTTCCTCGCTGTCTTAGTCGTGCTTTAGTAGGGCGGCCGAGAGTGAATTCCATCTGTCCCGGGGCTCTTCGATGAAGGCGTTGATCTTCGCGTCAAGTTTGGAAATTATTTCCATGAGGCTCGTCATCGTAGGTAAGTCCCCCGGGGCGGCTGTGGATACCTCTGCTGCAGCCAGGGAGGGTGGGGGAGGGGTTCTTGTGTGCTGAGAACTGCGGGCACCTTTCCCTTTAGTCATTTTTGCAGGAGACTAGACTGTTTAAATTTATTACAGAGCAACTAATTATATTAAATAAAAACTATTTTAAATGATTTGGCATGTGTGGTGGAGGTGGGTGGCCCACTTTGCCCAAGTCTTGGGAGAAGCACTATAGACTCAGACTCGCTGGGTCGCCGCCATCTTGGATCTCCCGTTCTTCCATCTTAATCTCGTTGTGACTGATATCAATGAGCAATTTGACTTCCTCACTGCCTCTCTCACATCCACATTAACTTTCACTGATTCTGTGGTTAGCACTACTGCCTCACACCTACCAGGGACCTGGGGTTGATTCCAGATCCATCTGTGTGGAGTTTGCACATTCTCCCCATGTCTGTGCGGGTTTCCACCCATAGTCCAAAGATGTACAGGTTAGGTGGATTTGTCACACTGAAATAGTCCATAGTTTTCAGGGGTGTGTAGGCTAGGTGGAAAAGTCATAGTAAATATGGGGTTACAGGATATGGAAGGGGACTGGGTGTGGGTGGGATGCTGTTCAAAGGGTCAGTATAGACTCAATGGACTGAATGGCCTCCTTCTGCACTGTAGGGAATCTATTATTCCAAGATTTGCAAAGAAAGCTAGCTCCCTCCACACACCAATAAAATGAACCTTCTCATCCATCAATAAATATGCTATCTTTAACCTTCCTTTGGGAAGTGCATACGTTTGTAACTGAATACATCTTTGTCTGCAATATTCTTCTCCATTGTTCAGATCTGTCTATATTCCACACAGCTTTCTCTTTCCCTTCCCCACTTCCAGTTATAACCTTCACCTTCATATAATCAGGAAACATGGAAAAGCTATATGCATTGCACACCTCAAATATTAACACAGTTTGTCAGCAGCTGCTAGAAACGCAGTGTGCCATGAAGTACAGGTCACCAAATCAAAAATGTCTAGTTAATTCTTAATTTCTGTTCATTCATCAATTCTCAGTCCACAGCAATTTTATTAATAATACACCTCAAGTCATATTTTTACAACATAAACATAGCTGAGGCTTTGCCTTGTTTTTGATGTTTAAATAGACAGTCATCAACTAACCACCGTATCCATTGTGCAATCTACACTCTCAGAATGTCTCAGATTTCACAATATCATGTTGCTTTCATTTACCTGTGCTCATTCTGCCCAATTCTGTTGTGAGTTTCAAAGTATCCCTTTAAAAGGAACCTAATATTAAATCTGTAATAATGGATTCCATCTTTTTGTGTACTACCAATGTTAGTTCAACTGGTTATATTTTCCTACTTGCATTCTTCCACCTTTCTTCAAAGTTAGCCATAGCTCAGGCCTTCCATTTCTTTGGAACTGTTCTGGAATGTGGCTGCATTATTAATTTGCTATTCAGCATCTCCTTATTCCTCTTTTACAGCCAACTTGGTGACAATTGCGATCCTCGCCCAGGGAAAGTGTGGTCTCTCTAAGTGTGTCACTCGGTATCTGATGGCCATGGCAGTAGCTGATCTACTGGTCGTCCTCAATTACATGATCCTGACACGAATTAAGGCCTTTTATTTTCCGACTAACTTTCTGTTCATTACTCCAGTGTGCTCCATCCAATCTGCTTTAAATCATGCTTCCACGGATATTTCAGTCTGGCTAACAGTTGGTTTTACTTTTGATCGTTTTGTCGCCATTTGTTGCCAGAAGTTGAAGCCTAAATATTGCAGTGAAAGAACAGCAACTGCCATCATAGGATTGATCTGTCCCTTCTTCTGTTTAAAGAACATACCTTGGTACTTTGCTTATGAATCCATAATTAGAAAGGACAATGTACCATGGGGTTGCAATAGAAAACAAGACTATTATACTGTAAATGCTTGGATAGCATATAATTGGATTCACCGATGCTCTACACCGCTGCTGCCAATATTTCTGATACTGTTGCTTAATGCCCTGACGGTCAGTCACATTTTAGCATCCAGTAAGGCCCGTCAGAGATTACAGACCAACCGGGATCTTCAGAATCAAAATGATCCCGAGATGGAGAACCGGAGAAGGTCTGTCATCTTACTCTTTGCCATATCTGGAAACTTCATCCTGCTGTGGGTTTCCTATGTCATCTACTTCTTACTGATCCGTGTCACACACCATTATTATTCACGTGGTTTCCGTGACCCCATGTACATCCTTGATCAAACCAGTCACATGCTACTCCTTTTGAGCTGCTGCACAAACACATGTATCTATGCGGTGACCCAGAGGAAATTTAGAGAACAGCTCATCAACGGGGTGAGATATCCACTGAAAGCAGTGTCTCAACTCATACGAAAATGAGATACTGGGTGCTTTCCAGCACTAGATCTTGCTTATATCCCATATCCCAACTGATATATGACCTGAACCAGAGTCAATCTTTTTCCACAAAATGCCACAAAGTACAATAACTGAAACATAATAAATAAGAATGAATGAGCTGGGGATACTGTTTGTATTCGGGATCATGTTGGATTGCAATAGTGGCTCCAGTTTAACATCTAATTTCTGCCATCATCATTGGTAATCACTCGCTGACAAGTGGGATTGACCATCTTGGAAAGTCCGTGTCACTGGTGACAGATTCTGTGGATCTCTGAGTGGTGGATGACCCAATCCTAGAGTTACATCTCCCACCATGTTTGGCAGGTGTTTCTGGGAAGGTAGAATTGGTCCCTGGTCTTGAAATTACTAGCATTTCTTTCTCCGGTTCCTTTTCTGCCCTTCCTCTACGCGCCAGGTGTGCTCATAGAGTTGCGTCCCTTAATAAAGGAGCTTCCTGTAAGTCAGTTTCTCCTCAACAAGAGTCTTCAACTCCCTGAGCGCTGGCTCAGTGGATAGCACTACTGCCTCGCAGCACCAGGGATCTGGGTTCAAATCTAACCTTGGACAACTATGTGGGGCTTGCACATTCTCCCTGTGTCTGCATGTGTTTTCTCTGAGCGTTATGGTTTCCACCCCCAGTCCATAGATGTGCAGGCGAGATGGATAAGCCATGGTATAAATTGCTGACAGCAATACGGTGGTAGGGTTGGGTTGCTCTTTGGTGGATCGCTGAAGACCTGATGGGCCAAGTGGCCTCTTTTGCACTGTGGGGATTCTATGATTGACATCAATGTCACATTCCTTGAAGGAAGCCTTCAGGGACTCTGAAATGTTTCATTTTACCTCCTCCCCTTCATTTCTGCACAGAACTGGGCCCAACAGTGGGGGCTGGGTGAAATCAAGCTGCTGGAGAAACTCAGCAGGTCTGGCAACAGTTGTGGAGAGAAAGCAGAGTTATTGTTTTGAGTGAGAGCAACAGGGAAGATAGGAGCAGGAGGAGGCTATTTAACCCTTGAGCCCACTCCATCATTCAATGTAATAATGAATAGTTATTGAGTTCAATGCTCTCATCCTGATCTCCACCATATCCCTTTAGCCACAGAAGCTGTGCCTACCTCCTCCTGGATGAAAAAAAAAGTCCAGGCATCTTCCTTCACCGTTTTTGTGAGGCTTGGGACTATGCATACTTAACGCAAAATATAACAGTCAATGAAAGCAACAAAATACCCAAATGTGTCCATAGCAATATACAAACAAATGAATGAACACACATTTAAAAAAGGTGAATATTACAATACAAGGAGAAAGTGAGGACTGCAGATGCTGGAGATCAGAGCTGAAAATGTGTTGCTGGAAAAGCGCAGCAGGTTAGGCAGCATCCAAGGAACAGGAGAATCGACGTTTCGGACATAAGCCCTTCTTCAGGAATGAGGAAAGTGTGTCCAGCAGGCTAAGATAAAAGGTAGGGAGGAGGGACGCCCCTCCCCCAAGTCCCTCCTCCCTACCTTTTATCTTAGCCTGCTGGACACACTTTCCTCATTCCTGAAGAAGGGCTTATGCCCGAAACGTCAATTCTCCTGTTCCTTGGATGCTGCCTGACCTGCTGCGCTTTTCCAGCAACACATTTTCAGCTCCAATATTAGAATACACCAATCTTCAAATATGTGAACTTTCAGATACACAAATGTACACATAGCTAACAAGAGAGGGAGCCATGAGAGAAATGCCAGGGGAAAGCACATAACTAATGTGGATTAGTGGTGCTGGAAGAGCACAGCAGTTCAGGCAGCATCCGAGGAGCAGCAAAATTGACGTTTCGGGCAAAAGCCTTTCATCAGGGCTTCCTGATGAAGGGCCTTTGCCCGAAACATCGATTTTACTGCTCCTCGGATGCTGCCTGAACTGCTGTGCTCTTCCAGCACCACTAATCCAGAATCTGGTTTCCAGCATCTGCAGTCATTGTTTTTACCTACATAACTAAGGTGATCTATACTTTCAATAAAGAGAAATTCTGGGACTTAAAACTCATTGTGTTTTAAGAGAAATAAAAGGTTTTTTTGAGAGAAATAGTAGCCTTTTATTTGTCATTTCTACCACATACAACTAACGGAGTAAAAATGAGACAGTATTCCTCCAGGACCAAGGGTGCTACATGGACAGCACAAACAACATGATTGTAAATGGCATAAAGTGCATAAGAAGTGCAAAAACACGCAAGTCACAGTGTGATAAAAGAATGATAAATAATTGACATTTTTCTAGCATTCGAAGTCATGCAAAGAATTTGAGATGGCAAAGAGTCCCATTATACAATATTAAGGAGCCTGATGGCTTGGGGGAAGAAATTGTTGCACAGTCTGCCCATGAGAGACCAAGTGTTCCAGACTCTTCTCCCAGATGGCAGGAGGAAAACAGTTTGAGTGAGGGGTGTGGGAGGTCTTCCACAATCCGCTTAGCCTATTGGATGCAGTGTGTGTTTTAAATGTCTGTAATGGAGAGGGAGAGAGCCCGATGATCTTCTTAGCTGTCCTCACTATCCGTTATAGGGTCTTACAATCAGAGATGGTGCAATTCTCAAACCAGGCAGTGATGCAGCTACTCAGGGTACTCTCAATGAACCCTCTGTAGAATGTGGTGAGGATGGGTAGCAGGTGGACTTTCCTCAGCCTACAAGGTAAGTAGAGATACTGCTGGGCATTTTGTTGTCTTTGGATCTGGTGTGGAGGGTCCAGATGAGACTCCCCGACAGGCGTGTGCCAAGAAATTGGGTGCTCTTCACTATCTCCACGGGGGGAGCTGTCGAGGTCCGGTGTAGAGTGGTTGCTCAGTGTCCTCCTGAAGTCAACGACTATCTCTTTCATCTTGACCATGTTCGGAGACAGGTCGTTGGCTCTGCACCAGACCGTGAGCCACTGCACCTCTTCTCCGTATGCTGACTCATTCATGCTGATGAGACCCACTACGGTCATATCATCAGTGAACTTGATGATGTGATTCAACCTGTGCATCGCTGCACAGTCATGTGTCAGGAGGGTGAGCTTACAGTGGATTGAGCACACAGCCCTCGGGGAGGGGTTGGGGGTGCATGCTCAGTGTGACACTGTTGGAGATGCTGTTCCCAATTCGGACGACTGAGGTCTCCCAGTCAGGAAGCCCAGGATCCAGTTACAAATGGAAGCATTTAAGCCGAGCTTTCCAATCAGGTGCTGAGGAATGTTAGTGTTAAATACAGAACTGAAGTCTATGAACAGTACTCTGACGTAAGTGTCCTTCTTCTCCAGGTGGGTGAGGGCCAGATGGAGGGTGGTAGAAATGGCAGCATCCGTTGAGCAGTTGAGTCGATACACAAACTGCAGGGTGTCCAGCAAGGGGAAGGGGGGGGGGGGGGGGGGCGTTGGGGGAGCAGGGTAGCAGCAGGGTCTTAAGATGCCTCATCACAAGCCTCTTGGAGCAGTTCATGATGACGGGTGTAAGCGCAAAGGACAGTTGTTGTTGAGACGAAATTATGGTTAAAAAATACCGATGTCAGCAATTTGATAAAGAATCGTTAGCAGACAAATGACATCGTTGACTACAACTGAAATTGTATAGTAAGCTAAATAATGACTCAGTTGTCAGTTTTCACGAAATCAGAAATCACCCATAAGTCTTAGAAATCTAAGGGACTAGTGAGAATGACAAACTGGGAAAGAAGTGTTGTGAAACCAAACCTGTTTTGGTGAAAGTAATCATAGTTTAAGTTGACAAACCCCCAGAGCACAGTGACTGCACTGAATACTTTGAAGACCATTTTTGTGGGTATTTCCTGTATTCAAGTAGATCCTGGCTTTCAAATAGCCCAAGGGTTTTGTAGCATGCCACATGATATACTTCATTCAATACTTCATTGCCTGGACTACTGTCAAATTAATGTATTACATAACAACATCAATCATTGTGATTCCATTGTTAAACACATTGACAGTCAGAAACATTATATTACTCAACAGAGCTCACAGGAGACTCCAGGGTCCGATGACTGGGGACAGTGGCAGTGACCCAGGAGATGGGGAATCAGAGGAAATCCATGATTTTGCTGTTTGTTATACCTGGGTGGTGTTCATTGTTTATTCCATACTGAAGCGATTTGATTACTTGGGATATCCTCTACCAACATTTGTGAGAAAGATTGGCTTCATGCTGCAGTTTCTGAGTTGCTACACAAACACCTTTATGTAGTTACCCAGAGGAAATTATGAAGAGTTGAAGAATGGAATAATGCATCCCTTCACAAAGTTGATCAAAGTAATTAGATGATGTTTTCTGCCAATGCCCAACGTCAATAAGAATATTCATGAGACTCAAAATGTTAACTTCATTTCTTTAGAGTTTCTCCATCGATTTCTGTTTGTGATCACTGATAACTGTCCAACAACAGTTCTTTATTTTAGTTATTCTAACATTAATGTGCCTAGTTTGTTTCATGCCGTGTTAGCTTATGTGTTCAGTGCATTTTAAATTTTTTTTTCCATATATTGGCCCTACTTGAAAAAGTTGTGTCACTGCTCAGATCATTAAATACATAATGTCTCAAGATTAAGATTCAGATCTGAGTTACCCACCTTTTTGTATGCTTGATACTTGATGAGTGGCGTAGGGACAGGTAGCATTGAGGAGGCAGGGAGGCTGCAGAAGGATTTGGACAGGTTAGGAGAGTGGGCAAAGAAGTGGTAGATGGAAGACAACATGGGAAAGTGTGAGGTCATGCACGTTGGTAAGAATAGAGGTGTGGATTATTTTCTAAATGGGGAGGAAATTCAGAAGTCTGAAATGCAAAGAAGATGTGGGAATTCTAGTCCAGGATTCTCTCAAGGCAAACTTGCAGGTTGAGTCAGTAGTTAGGAAAGCAAATGCAATGTTGGCATTTATTTTGACAGGATTTGGTTATAAAAGCAGGGAGGTACTTTTGAGGATCTATAAGGATCTGGTCAGGCCAGATTTGGAGTAATGTGTGCAGTTTAGTGGCGGCACGGTGGCACAGTGGTTAGCACTGCTGCCTCACAGCGCCAGAGACCCGGGTTCAATTCCCGCCTCAGGCGACTGTGTGGAGTTTGCACGTTCTCCCCGTGTCTGCGTGGGTTTCCTCCGGGTGCTCCGGTTTCCTCCCACAGTCCAAAGATGTGCAGGTCAGGTGAATTGGCCATCCTAAATTGCCCGTAGTGTTGGTAAGGGGGAGATGTAGGGGTATGGGTGGGTTGCGCTTCGGCGGGGCGGTGTGGACTTGTTGGGCCGAAGGGCCTGTTTCCACACTGTAAGTAATCTAATCTAAATATCTCAGGAAGGATGGCTCTGCAGCGTGTTTAGAGGGGGCTCACAAGAATGGTGGGAGAAAGTGAGGACTGCAGATGCTGGAGACCAGACTTGAAAAGTGTGGTGCTGGAAAAGCTCAGCAGGCCAGGCAGCATCCAAGGAGCAGGAGAATCAACAAGAATGATCCCAGGAATGAAAAGTTAAACATATAATGAATGTTTGAGGACTATGGGTTTATACCGGATGGAGTTAAGGAGGACGATGGGGCATCTAACTGAAACGTACAGCATACTGAAGATATTACCATTGGTAGGAAGGACCTGGAGCTGAGGGCATAGACTTAGAGTTTAGGAAAGACCCTTTAAAATGAAGTTAAGGAGAGATTTCTTCAGCCAGAGAGTCATGAATCTATGAACTCACTGCCACAGAAGGCTGTGAAGGCCAGGTCATTGAGTATATTTAAGACTGAGATAGATAGGTTCTTGAGTATGGTTATGGGGAGAAAACAGGAGAATGGGGTTGAGAAACTGATCAGCCATAATGGAATAGTGGTGCAGACTCAATGGGCTGAATGGCCTCATTTCTGCTCCTACGTCTTATGGCCTTATGTACCAAAACGAGATTGGATTACTGTATTAAGTATTTAACAACGGCTTCAATAATGAAAACTGCTCAACTTTCTAAGTTGACACAAGGGCAAACCTATGAAATGCATGAAGTTAAAAATCACACAACAGCAGGTTACAGACCAACAAATGTATTTGGAAGCGCTGGGTTTTGGAGCACGGCACTTTCTTCAGGTGTTTGTCAAGCAGGACCAGAAGATACAAAACTTACAGCAAAATATTACATGCAAGTAAAATGATAAAATTAACAACGATCGAAGATTGTTCAGTCTTTCATCTTTTAGAAAGAGTTACAGGGTTTGGTTCATTAATATGTAACTCCCAGAACTTTGAAGTTACATTCTCAAGTTAAGGTTTTATATAAAAAAAAGGTGACATCTCGGCTCAGACAATACATTAAAAGTGTGAGGTTCAGAGTCAGTCTGTATCTTAATCTTGACTCAGACTGGTTCTATTTTCCAAAGTGGAGTTGACCCAATATTATATGGATTGACTGCCTACCAGTTGTGGCACGTATTGAGCAAAATTGAATGTATCTGTCAATATAATTCTGCAAATACCAATTCACCCTGTGGACTTCTGTGTGTGCGTGCGAGAGAGAGAGAGAGAGACAGAATGTGAGTGTGTGCGTGTGGACGTGCGTGCACATGCTCAAAAAAAAAGCACATCTAGTAAGTACCCAATGCAGACAGTCAATCCATATAATAATGTTGTAAATAGGACTAGTCCTGAGTCAAGATTGCAATATGGACAGACGCTGACTTCACACCTTTAATGCATTGTCTGAGCTGAAATGTTACTTTTTAATAAAACTTTAACTTATCTTGAGAATGTAGTTCCGGGATTAAATCCCAGAACCGAAACCATAACCCATTCTAAAAGATGGAAGACTGAACGACAATTGATGTTTGTTAAATGTATCATTTTACTTGCATGACAATAACCTTTTGGTATAAATTCTTTGTCTTACGGTCCTGCTTCACAACCACCTGATGAGGAAAGCAGCGCTCTGAAAGCTAGTGCTTCCAAATAAACCTATTGGACTATAACCTGGTGTTGTGATTTTTTTAAAACAAAACTTTGCCCACCCCAGTCCACCATTAGCTCCTCCACATTATGAAAACACGGCAAATGTGTAAAAACAGAAATCTCAATCAGAAAAGACATCAACAAGGCTAAAGTTCAGTGCTGTAAATATCTGCCACAGTTGTCAGGTAACCTGTACATTGTGTCTGCTGGCAATTGCTAAAATAGGAATTGAGGTCTGAAATGCATCTGCTTTGTAGCATTGTTGGACAATGCTGTCTTCAACATCCACTTGGGATTTCATTCTTTGTACATATTGCATGTCCCGCTCTTTTCTCTGAGATGCTGCTGTGAGGAAAGAGAGAACATGAAAAATCATCACCAATTTACAATCAGATCATTAGTGCTCATTCGGATCTTTTTAAAGGAAAAAATGGAGTTGATTATGTATTATCAACCTTAATATTGTCAACAGGAAATACCTTAAGTTTAATTCGATTGTAAAACAGAATCCACAAAATAAGTGGAATTTTCCACAAATTCAGAGGTTTCAAGCACTCACGGTACATTCAAGTAAACACACGAGAAGCTCAGCTCACCGTTTATTTAATGCATCAGTCAGCAGAGCACAATTTGTTTGAATCAGGAATCACAAATCACGATAAAGATTCAGATGGGCATTTTTCAACATTCCAGACTCATCACAGAGTTTAACAACCTCTGCCTCCATTTTGTTTCCTTTTCTGCAGGATTGCCCTTTGCTCATTTCTTGCTGCAACGTCTCCCCCCCCCCACTTAGACAATAATCGTTCATTACCTTTTCATTCACAACTACCGTAGACAGCTTTTCATAAAATTACAACATTTAAAAGATATATGGATGGATACATGAATCAGAAAGATTGGAGGGATATCAGCCAGGAGCAGGCAGGTGGGACTAGTTTAGTTTGGGATTGTGGTCAGCATGGGCTTGTTGGGCCGAAGGGTCTGATTCCACGCTATATGACTCTATAATTGTAGTATCTGTACAATATAAAAGCAGGCTATTTGGCCCATCGAATTTACACTGATCCTCTGGAAAGCATCCTACCCAAATCCAATCCCTTACCCTATCCTTGGGACCATGCTCTTCCCACAGCTAATCCACCTAGCCTGCACACTATGTACAAGTTAGCATGGTCAATCCTCTTAACCAACACTCCTTTGGACTACAGGAGGAAATGCGAGCACTTGGAGGAAGCCCACACAGACACAGGGAGAATGTGCAAATTCCGCATAGACAGTTGGCTGAGAGTGGAACCGAACCCAGGTCCCTGGCACTGAGAGGCAGCAGTGCTAACCATTGAGCCACCGTGCTGCTCTTACGACATTCTTAAATTCTCTCTAGTTCTGATGAAAGATCAGAGTTGAAATGTTAGCTCTGTATCTCTCTTTCTGCAAATGCTGCCATACCCAAGTGTTTCCAGCAGGCTTTTAACTTCAGATTTCCACTACCCATAGTATTACTCTTCTGACTTACCAAGCTCACTTGACCAGCCTAGTGCCTCGCATTGCTGCAGCACTCTGCCCAAGGTGCAAGTCCCAGTAGTAGCCACTGCTCTAGAAATACCAAAATGTTGTTTACAATATCTCAGTAACGATCGATGACCAATTCGTGCACCTATGAAAATTCAGCAAAAGGAAAGCACATTAAAAATATTGCAAGCGCATTTAATTTATTCAATAGTTCTTTAGTTTGATGCTCAGAGCACCTGGCATTGCCTGGGTACAGTCCTGTCCACAAAAGGCAAAACAAATCCAACATCAGTCTACTCTCAAATCAAAATAATGGAAGGCATTGTCAGCAGGGTTACCAAGCAGTTCTTGACAAAACACAATGATGTGCACCAAGCCCACTCAGTTCCTGACCTCATTACAGCTTTGGTCTAAACATGGACAAAAAGAAAAGGTGAATTCCAGAGTTGAGGTAAGATGACTGGCCTCGACATCAAGGCAACATTTGACAAAGTATGGTACTGAGGCGACTGAACAAAACCAAAGTCAAGGGGAATCATTGGGGAAAATAAATTATTTCTGGTTGGAGTTATTACTGATGTATGAGGTCAATCATCTCAACCACAGAACATCACTGCAAGAGTCTAAGGTAGTATGCTAGTCCATCTTCAACAGTCCCATCAATAACTTTCCTTCCATCATTTGGTCATAGGTTGGACATTTGCTAACAAGTGCACTGATAAATCTATTCAGAATAGTCAGCATGGCTTTATGCGGGTGAGTTCTTGTCTCACAAATTGCATCTACAGGGACTTGACCAAACCATTGGACAAGGTCCCTCATGGTAGGCTGGTTCAGTCACGGTGAGTTGGCAAGTTGGAAAAGGTGGCTTGGTCATAGCAGACAGGTAGCAGCTGTGGAGGGTGCTTTTCTGACTGAAGGTCTGAGACCAGTGGTGCTCCGGAAGGATCAGTGCTGGGATCTGTTTGTAATAAGTAATAGGATTTAGATGAAAAAAAATGTGATGGTCCAACTAATAAGCTTGCACTGAACATTGGTAGAGTTGTGGATAGTAAGGAAGGTTATCAACCAATACAGCAGAATATAGGCCAGTTAGAAAGTGGTCAAAGAAATGGTAGATGGAGTTTAATCCAGCCAAATGTGTGGTCGTACATCTTGGGCAGTCAAATGCAAGAGGAAAGCATACAGCAAATGGCAGGACCTTTAGGAGCACTGACAAAGATCTTTGTATCCTCTCTAGCCACTGAAGAGGCCCCAGAGGACTGACAAGTAACTAATGTTGTTCCTCTGTCAAGAAGGGAAATAGGGATCATTCAAGAAATTGTAGACCAGTGACGGGAAGCTATTGGAAGGATTCTTAGGGATGGGATTTGGAAAAGAATAGCCTAATTAGGGACACTCAGCATGGCTTTGTGCAGGACAGTTCATATCTTACTAATGTGATTGATTTTTTTGCGATGACGAGGGTGATTGATAAGGATGGAGCAGTGCATGTTGTTTACATGGATTTTAGTAAGACTTTTGACAAGGTACCTCGTGGTAGGCTCGGGGAGAAAATTGAGATGCGTGGGATCTGAGGTGACTCGGCCGGGTGGATTCAGAATTGGTTTGCCCACAGAAGACAGAGGGTCGTGTTGGAAGGCTGTTTTTCAGGCTGGAGTTCTATGACAAGAAGCATTACGAAGGGATCCGCACTGGGACCTCTGCCATTTGTGATTTTTATAAATGACTTGCATGAAAATGGGTGGATTAGTAAATTTGCTGATGACAAAAATCGGAGGTGTTGTGGATACAGTAGCTTGTCAAAGGATAGAATGGGATATAGATAAGTTGAAGAGATGGGTGGAGAAATAGCAAATGAATTTCAATCCAGGCAAGCATGAGGTGTTAAGACTCAGTGATCAAATGTTAAGGGAACATTAAATGGCAACACCCTTCATAGCAATGATGTACAGAGGGATCTTGGGGTCCTAATCCATAGCTCCCTGAAAATGGCCACAAAAGTAGACTGGATGATAAAGAAGGCACATGCCATGCTTGCTTTTATTGCTTGGGGCGTCAAATACAAGAGTCAGGATGTGATGTTGCAGCTTTATAAAAGTTTGTTTAGGTCACACTGAGTATTGGTGATCATTGGTGGACACCACACGACAGGAAGGATGTAGAGGCTTTTGAGAGGGTGCAGAAGACTACTATTACCAGGCCCAACCAGGATTAGAAGTATGAGCTACAAGGAGAGACTGGACAAACTGGGCTTGTTTTCTCTGGAGCGGCAGAGGCAGAGGGACACCTGGCAGAAGTTCATAAACTTCTGAGAGGCATAGACATGGTTGACAGTCAATCTTTTCCCAGAATTGAAACATCAAATACTAGAAGGCAAGCATTAAAGGTAAAGATAGGTGTGCGCAGGGTGGGGGGGGGAAGAATTCAAAGGAGCTATGAGGGGCAAGACTTTTGTTTTTAAAAACACGGTGGTAGGTGCCTGGAACACAGTGCCAGGGGTAGGAATGGAGGCAGAAACATTAGGGGTGGTCAAGGTGCCTTTGGATAAACACATGAATAGGGAAAGAATGGAGGGATATTGACCACGGGCAGCCAGAAGGGATTAGTTTAACTAGTCATGTTCTGCGCAATATCGTGGTCCGAAGGGCCTGTTCCTGTGTTATATTGTTCTATGTTCTATATACAGAGACACCTTGGGGTGCAAGTCCATAGCCTCTTGAATGTGACAGTAAAGTCAAAACAATGCATGCTTGTCTTCATAGGTCATGGAAATAATTACAAAATTTGGCAACTCGTGTGGCAACTATAGTTCAGCCACATTTGGAGTGTTCTGTGCAGTTCTGGTCTCCACGTTTTTGGAAGGATGTATAGGCTTTGGAGAGGGTGCAAGAGAGGTTTACCAGGATGATGTCTGGATTGGTGTGTAGTAGCTGTAAGGTTGGACAAACTTGAACTGTTTTTGCAAGAGATTCAGAGGCTGAAGGGTGATCTGATAGGATATAAAATTGAGAGGCTAATGGGAGGCCACTCATCGGATAATTGGGAGTCTTTTTCCAAGGGTGGAAATGTTAAATCTAAGGGGACATAGGTTTAAGGGAAGAGGAGAAAAGTTTAAAGGAGATGTGCAAGGCAAGTTTTTTTTCAAAAATAGAGGTGCCTGGAATGCATTGCCAGGGTAAGTGACAGTAGCATGTATGATAGCAGAAATGATAGTTTAAGAGGCATTTAGACAGATGTATACAGGCTGGGAATAAAGGGACACAGCTCATGTGCAAGCACATGGGATTAGTTTGGAATGGTCAGCGCTGAAATGGCATGCTAAAGGGGTAAAAACAATGACTGCAGATGCTGGAAACCAGATTCTGGATTAGTGTTGCTGGAAGAGCACAGCAGTTCAGACAGCATCCAAGTAGCTTCGCGTCCCGATGAAGGGCTTTTGCCCGAAACGTCGATTTCGAAGCTACTTGGATGCTGCCTGAACTGCTGTGCTCTTCCAGCACCACTAATCCAGATGCTCAAGGGACTGGTCCTGTGCTGCACTGTTCCATGTTCTATTAAAAGCCCTTCCTGACACCAAACATGCCACTTGGGCACAAAACTCCTTTTCAAATGTACAATCACAGGAAGTATTATAATTTCTACTTTTGATATCCTATTAATCAGTAATGTTCATCCTATATAGTTAAAAATCATGCAACACCAAGTTATAGTTGAACAGGTTTATTTGAAAGTATAAGCTTTTGGAGCGCACCGAGGAAGTTTGGAAAAAAACACTTACCTTGTACATCTCCCTTAAATTTTTCTCCTCTTACTTTTAAATCTATGCCCCCCCCTCAGTATTTGACATTTCCACCCTCGGGAAAAAATACTTCCAGACAGCCTGTACTTCCTGTCGGACTATAACATGATTGTTGTGGTTCTGTTCGCCGAGCTGGGAATTTGTGTTGCAGACGTTTCGTCCCCTGTCTAGGTGACATCCTCAGTGCTTGGGAGCCTCCTGTGAAGCGCTTCTGTGATGTTTCCTCCGGCATTTATAAGCGTCTGCCACACAAATTCCCAGCTCGGCGAACAGAACCACAACAACGAGCACCCGAGCTACAAATCTTCTCACAAACTTTGAACTATAACATGGTGTTGTGTGATTGTTAACTTTGTCCACCCCAGTCCAACACCGGCACCTCTACATCATCATAAATAGGAAACTACACATACAAAATGAAGCATCAGTGTCAGGGAGATGCCATGACATGTTTCTTTATGAGAAAGCCCTACTCAAAAGAGAGGTAACAATAAATTGCAACTCCATTTTCTAACCAGCACAAAAACGAATTTCATTAATGCAACGCCTGAAGTCGTCTTGTTTTTAACTAGGAAAAGTGGTTCAGAAGAGAGATGCATTTTGATATTTGACACTGATCACTGTTTCTATCCACCTGTCATGTTCTCCCTCTACGCCCATACAATAAATCAAATGCATGTGTTAAAATGAAACTACAAGCACTATTGTAGGCCTCATATGAAAATGATTTTTTTTCTTTCCAAATCTACCTAAAAGAGAATTGAGTGAATGGATAGTCTAAGCTCAAGGCAGTGAGGAATAAACGGCACTTTGATGTTGTTCTGACAAAACGTGGCATGAGCACGCTCTCATTAAGCTAACTGATCATCCATGTAATCCCAAAGTAGTGGAACACTACTGTTAAAATCCTTGACAATACATTTTGATAAAGTGACTAAAATTATCTTATTTGTTCTGGAAAATGTTCTTTTTACTTATTACTTATCGTATGACCATTTGAGACATTAGTAGCTAAAAATCTGATTGACTGGTAATACTCAAACAGCCTTGAGCGTTGAAGCCCATTTCCCAGTAACTATGGAAAAATGCCAGAGAACTCCAGAACCCTTCAGGTAAATGCAGCACATCAGGGTGAAGTATAAAGTTACCCATACTTATACCTATATTTAAAGGCTGGTTTTGGATTATTGTAAAAGTACTATAGAAAAGATGTTCTGAAATTTAAAAGGGTTCAGTCTTAGAGCAAATTCTTGATTCATTTTTATTTTAAAAGAAAAGAGAATAGAACATCTAGAAATTGAAAATATAATAAGTAAGCAAGAATGATTTTCGTTTGCATAACCAACCATAATGATTTGTGAACAATGAAACACAAGTCAAAAATACATCATCAGATTTCCTCAAACAACTTACCTGCTGAAAATACATAGGATTGTACCCTCATTGTGCTTACTTTTTAGGCACACACAAGGGCAGCCTCTTCTGTGCTAGCTCTCTCCAAGAACAATTCCATCAATCATACTTCTCCACCTTTTGTCAATAAGTCAAACATTTTATTTTCTAATGACTACTCAATTTCCTTATGGAAGCCATAACTGAATCTATTTCCACCACACTCCTTAGACAGTACCTGCAACTTCTATTCACTAAAAGAACAAGGGTAGCATAAGAAAGGGATCAACCTGTATTCTCCCTCTAAGCCACAATCATCCTGACCAGTACATGGTATATGTTTCGACAAACTGCAGTAGTTTGAGAAAATGGCACAACACCACTTTCCCAAGGGTATCCCACAAAAAGAATTGTATTTTAATATAGAGGAAAATGGTAGCGAGGCCAAGAAGGGATCAGACAATCTGAAGATCAGGAAACAGGATTATACCAAGTTTTTGTCAATAAAAATGTCTAACCAAAATACATTATAGTGAGTGTCTGCTCAGGAGCAATAATAAATAATTACTTGTAACAATCCAGTATAAAAAGCCTTAACAGTTCGGGAGAAGAGAGCCATATTGGAGTTGAAACATTACTCAGTTTCTCTCTTCACAAATGCTGCCACAGAGTTTCTCCAGCACTTCAATTTTAAATTGATTTCCAGCATCTGCATTATTTCACTTATTACCATCGACAGTGCTCTCGTTTAATTTATCAACATAATGCATAAACATGGAACTTGCTCTGGATTAGTGGTGCTGGAAGAGCACAGCAGTTCAGGCAGCATCCAAGTAGCTTCGAAATCGACGTTTCGGGCAAAAGCCCTTCATCAGGAAACTTGCTCAACCTAGTCTGTGTAACAAAGATGCGAGACGACATATCAGGGCTGGATACAAACCAGAAGGAAACACAAGCTCCATTGTTTCCTCATTGTATTCCAAATTCTTGGTTGGTACATCTGCAGCTTTCATTTCAATATCTTCTCCATCTTTGTGATCAGGATAACTCCCTCTATGTAGGCAGAGAAGCAAAATAAAAAATGTCAGCAAACAGATTTAAAGTAGTCTCTTGTCCTGGAATATGTCAGGGTGGTCCATGTTTGAAAGACACAAAATGGCTGACACGAGATAAACAGGATACACAGCCTATTAATAACAACTACTAATCTTTCTACTTTGTTTATAAAATAGAAAAGATATGGCCAGAAAGCAGATATTTACAGGGAGATTTATTCATCTTGCTATTTAACAATGCCTTTCAAGCCCATTTATCCTATTTTGATTTCTATAGTGCCTACAGTCTGAGTCTGTTTGACAGGTGACAAGGGGGGAAATTGTGATTTCAGCTTTCACTGATTATGTTTTGTCAGACTTCTTTGACACTATGTGGCCCAACAGTTAGAAGGAGGACACTTTTAAACAGAAATCATGAAGTGCACGAAAACAGAGCTTGCTGTTTGGGAATAGGAAAACAAAATACATCCGAGGCACAGAAATTCAAACCAAGACAAAGAAAACCCTTCGCACCCAAGGTCACCATCGGCTTCTCCAAGCAAATTGCATCTTTTCTTTTCCTCATCACAAGCATTAACATGTTCAAGGGGCTCGCAGAGGGCAAAAAAAAAAGGGTTGGCAATGAAATGGCAATTGCAAAGACCTAAGGGCGAAGGGTGGGGTAACAGATGGAGGAAGGAGAGTTGGTGTCTAAGAGCAATTAGCTGTTATAATGTTAGCAACCACAGGGAGCTGGAAAGGACATTGATGGGCATAAGAACAGAAGAAACAGGAATAGGAAGAGACCACACATGACCAATCAATCCTGTACTACTTTCCAAATAGATTGTGGCTGCTCGTGTTTGAATCCACTCCACTCTGCTCCCCTCCCTTTGGATTTAGAGACACAAATCAATGCATATCAAACATATGCAATGTTGGTGCATCCACAGCACTTCAGGGTAAAGAATTTCAAAGAACCATTTTAGGGAAGAAATTTCTCACTTTCAATCCTAAATCATCAGCCCCAATCCTAAAAGTGTCTCCCCCGGATGTAGGTTCCCCAACCATGGAAAACATCTTGGTTTCTGCTCTGTTAAGACCCATCATAATCTTAATCTCTGCTAATTCTTCAAACCATAAGAACACAGACCCAATTTAATCAGCTTTTCTTCATAGCACACAGTCTTTTGATCCCAGAAACCTCGTGAACCTTCACTGTACTGCCTCCAAAGCAGTTATATTGTTCCTTAAATATGTCATAAAGCTGAGGTTCACCCACCCCCCTCCCAGAGAACTGAAACCAAAATACCCAAAGGAGCACCTCACCTCAATCTGTTAAAAGGTGTGTGAAACGTGGCATACCCCTGCCTTTAACCACTTCTAGTAGTTAAATAAAAGAAATCCCTGACACTTGCTTTAAAATTAACAAGTAACAATTTATTTATCCAACTCTAACAGTGAACAAATTAACTGAACTACCAACAAGCAGAATAAATCCCTTCTAACTATTTACGAATAAAGCAAGACTCTAATGGTATGTTGTTCCAATAAATACATGTTCCATTTACACAAAAGAAAGAATTCAGTCTCTCGAAATTACGACCAGGTTCTTTATATTTATTAGATTCCCTACAGTGTGGAAACAGGCCCTTCGGCCCAACCAGTCCATGTGGCTTCCGAAATGTCCTGGGAAATAGAGGGAAATGCCTTCTGCGTCAATTCTTTCTGTCAGGAATGTTAACTAGTTGTGCCGCTGGTACCACTGTTAACTAGATGGTGCTTTCTCTAAGACAGGGGAGGCTGAGAGAGCAGCGATTCTCTCTGGGGAGCTGAGGGCTGTTAGCTCTGTCAGATGGCAGGTAGCTTTTAGGGTCTTTGTCCAACTGCCCCCTTCATTCATACCCTTGATGACATTAATATTTCTCCACCAGAATTGTTCCTATGTTGTCAAAACCATCAGACTTAAATTAAACAGGTTTTGTTGGTATCCAAGTACCTGGTTCAAATTGATTGGCTAAATTCAAACTCTATTTGTTTTGGTAATAAAGAAACAGCTATTTGGCCAGCTATCTGTCCAGTGTTTCAATACTAATGTTTCAATTCAGGTGCTGCGTACTTGCAAACTTTCAAGCTGCTACTCACAGACATCCAATTTAAAATCTCCAAGCCTATAGAAAAGCACTTGAACTTTTAAAGGGACCATGCGATGATATCTCTCCCTCGTATTTTCCAAACACCAAATTTGTAACTTCCTGCCTCCCAATTCACAAGTATTCTACTCAATTTCATAACAAATACAAAAGTCCAAACTGCGTCCAGCATTCCACATGTCGTCTCATCAAAGACCTCTAAATTTGTCACAATACCTGCTTAATTATTTTACTTCAGTCCCCTTGCAAATAAAAGGCTAAGCTTTTCAGGTGAATGGGGACCAAACTTCAGAAAGAAAAGGTGGTGAATGACAAGATTCACAGAGCGTGCATCAGTATGTTGAGAATTAAAGATTTGAGAAACTAATTAAGAACCAATAAGAAGCCCAGGAATCTGCCAAAACAGCTGAACAAATGGCCCTGAAGAAGAGATTCTCAAGATCCCGACACTTTCTGGATGGGTAAAGCGAACTCAGTTTTTACAAGGAATGTTTGATATGAGCAAAAGGAAACCCAGAGTTATGTTTGCCGTACAGCTGATTGCCGAGTCAAGGGTGGTTTTGACGGAGGTAACTGATCAAAGTAATAGATATTCCTCAAGTTAGTTCTCCTAGCTCAGAAGAGCATACATGGTTCAATAATGGAGAGGAAACAATGGACAAGAGTCAAGGATTAGCTGGGGATGAGATCATTAAATCAGATGAGAAAGCATGCCTGTTCAAAGACCTGTCCACAGCTTCCCAAAGTGGGGGGCCATGAGAATTGAAATTCTGGGGTCCCAGGTTTTGAGGTAGCAGTGGCCATCATGGAGATCCACTCCGGTTGTGACAGCAGTAATCTCACTAACAGTCCCGAGCTTCACAGCACCTCCTGCAATGCCCAGAAATCACAACAATTTCCAAGCCTTGCTATGTGGTCAAAAGTGGAAAAGGTCTGGGAAGCATTGGGCTCGGCAGTTTACATTTGAGTGTGCAGTTCCAAGCAAACTAGTTATTAACCCATAAGCAAATGCTCAAAGAAGTGGGGTTGATGGAAATATTGAAAAACATGGATGGCAAGAGATAAAATGTTAAAGTGTCAAATATTAATCATTGTTAAAATAGTGCCCAAGTTTCTACCAAAAGCAGGATGATTTCTCATATACATGCAATATGAAAAAGGCATTTTTTTGTTAGCTAAAGTCATAGAAGTCTGCAAATTCAAGAGCAGCATCCCCATCTGTGAAGAGTTTACAATGGCTGCTGTCAACCATATGAGCTTGGACAGCTTCAGTGGAGTGAAAGGACCGCCCTTTCTCATTGCACCACAGGCAAACGTTTCCCAGACCAACCTTTTCTCCTGCAAAAATTGTAAGCATCACACGCAGCCACTTACATAATGCTAAATGAACCACATCCACAATCTTTTGGCATCTCATCAAATTTAAGCTTTGAACCCAAACAGTTGAAAATACACTCGACATAGAGCATTACAGCGCAGTACAGGCCCTTCAGCCCCCGATGTGGCATCAACCTGTGAAACCAATAAGAAGCCCATCAATCCTACATTACTCCATTCTCATCCATATGCCTCTTCAGTGACCATTTAAATGCTGTAAAGTTGACCAGTCTATTACTGTTTCAGGCAGTGCGTTCCACACTCATATTACTGAGTCAAGAAACTACCTCTCACCTCTGTCCGATATCCATCACCCCTCAATTTGAGAGTATGCCTCCTCGTGCTAGCCATCACCATCCAAGGAAAAAGGCTCTCACTGTCCACCCAATCTAACCCTTCAATTATCTGATATGTCTCAATTAAGTCACCTCTCAACCTCCTTCTCTCTTAACAAAAACAGCCTCAAGTTCCTCAACCTTTCCTTGAAGATCTTCCCTCCTTACCAGGCAACATTCAAGTAAATCTCCTCTGAACTCTTTCCAAAGCTTCCAAATCCTTCCTATAACGCAGTGACCAGAACTGCACACAATACTCCAAGTGTGGCCGCACCACTGTTTTGTACAGCTGCAGCATGACCTCATGGTTCCAAAACTCCATCCCTCTACCAATGAAAGCTAACACACTGTAAGCCTTCTTAACAGCCCTTAACAGTGGCAACTTTCAGGGATCTATGTACGGGGAAACTGAGATCTCTCTGCTCATTACGCTACCAAGAAACTTACCATTAGCCAAATACTCTGCATTCCTGTTACTCCTTCCAAAGTGAATCACCTCACACTTTTCCGCATTAAACTCCATTTGACACCTCTCAGCCCAGCTCTGCAGCTTACCTATGTCCTTCTGTAACCTACAACATCCTTTGGCAGTATCCACAATTGTAACAACTGCAAATTTAACTAACTCATCCTTCTATGCCCTCATCCAGGTCGTTTATAAAAATGACAAACAGCAGTGGACCCAAAACAGATCCTTACCATACACCATGAGTAACTGAACCTCTGAATGAACATTTCCCATCAACCACCACCCTCTGTCTTCTTTCAGCTAGCCAATTTCTGATCCAAACTGCTACATCACCCTCAATCCCATGCCTCCGTAATTTGTGCAGTAGCCTACCATAGGGAACCTTATGAAAACGTCTTACTGAAATCCATAAAAGCCACATCAACAGCTTTAACCTCATCCACCTGTATGAACACCTTCTCAAAGAACTCAATAAGGCTTGTGAGGCACTACCTACCCTTCACAAAACTGTGTTGACTATCCCTAATCAACTTATTCCTATCGAGATGATTATAAATCCTATCTCTTATCACCTTTTCCAACAGTTTACCCACAACCAATGTAAGGCTCCCTGGTCTGTGTCTACTCCTCAACTTAAACAAGGGAGCAACATATCCTCCAATCTTCTGGGCATTGTAGACACTGACGACAAAGATCAAAGCCAAAGGCTCGGCAATCTCCTTCCTGGCTTCCCAGAGAATCCTAGGATAAATCCCATCCGGCCCAGGAGATTTACCTATTTTCACACTTTTCAGAATTTCCAACACTTCCTCCTTGTGAAACCCAATCCCATTTAGTCTAGTAGCCTGTTTCTCAGTATGCTCCTCAACAACATTATTTTTTCATCAGTATTCACACTGGAAAAAGACATTCATTTAGCGCTTTTCCTATCTCCTCTGACTGCATTCACAACTTCCCACTACTGTCCTTGATTGGCCCTAACCTAACTCTAATCATTCTTTTATCCCTTATATACCTGTAGAAAGCTTTAGGGCTTTCCCTGATCCTATCCATCAACAACTTCTCATTCCCCTCCTCACTCGTCTTAGCTCTCTCTTTAGATCTTTCCTGGCTACCTTTTAACTCTCACTCGTCCTAACTGAGCCTTCATATCTCATCCTAATATAAGCCTTCTTCTTCCTCTTGACAAGAGCTTTAACTTTCTTAGTAAACAACAGTTTACTAAGGAGTTTGTGCGTCTGTCATATGATCAATATTTTAAAATAGAGATAGAGTGTGACGTGAACAGCAGTTTACTACAACTCCGAATTCAAAACTAAACTAATTTAAGCATTGTCTTTTGACAGTCAATTTACTATGCATTAAAAATGATAGGTGGGTCATATTTCTCTGGCTATCATGTCCAACTGATGGTGGACTTAAATTTCTGAGTCTTCACTCATCCAAGCGATATGAAAATGAGACCATCAGATTGTATAGTCCCACTTCTCACTCAAGATCTCTCACAACCAAATTCAGCTAGATTAATTTTCACCAAATTCTCAGTTGTGTGTCAAAAAGTTAATGCTACACTTGTAGAAAATGTCAACGCTGTGTCCAGGAGTTTGTTGAGTGTTCTTTTATGCTAGCTCTGCTTGGCAGTTCTCCATAGCAACACAGCTGGGAAAGGAATGCTAGTTACACAGTGAGAGGTAAAAGATCAAAAGATCCCTGTTTCACTAGGTCCGAATCACTGTGTATGAAGATTCAATGCAGCAAGACAACCACCCTTCCAGATGACTGGTTTTAATTGTCACACTTATCAGACAATTTTCAGAAGCGACCCGATTTAATTTTCCTCTATAGTTTATGCCTTATTAAAAGCTAAGTGGATTAGTTTGTCATTAAGAACATTGTTAAAATGTACATTTCGCTCTTACTTACCCAGGTACTTCATCAAACCCTTTAGATCCACGAAATATTCAATGTCATGAATAAAAAAACGGTGCGTCTTTGTCATATGATCAATATTTTTCAATAGAGATCGAGAGTGATGTGAACAAAATAAGCAGTCTGTTATTGGAATACTGCCAGCTGGAGAGTCTTCACTCAGCTTACCTGCTCGGCTCTTGTTTTTAAACTGTTCCTCCTCATCACAGACAGAATCCACATCCTCCCAGTCACCTAGTAGAAAAAGAGCAAAGTTGAAACTAAAGGCATTTTTAAACTTATAATCCATATAACAGTGTTCTATTCGATATAAATCTCTGTACAATGTTTGAGTGCGAATATATTCAGAGCTGGCAACATTTTCTCAGTCAATCAAGTGCAGATCAATTTAACTAAGTCCCCATTATGCCCAGGAGTGCAGTACAAATCTCCTACAACCTCTTCCGTCAGTCAGAAGATACAGAGGCCTGAGCACGCACCAGCAGGTTCAGGAACGGCTTCTCCCCAGCCGTTAGACTGATGAATGGACTCTCTAACTTCAAATATTACTGACCTTGCTAACAATGCTCTCATCTAGTGCACACCCTGTGCAATGTACCTTCAATTCCACTGAGTCTTCCTGATCTGTACATCTTTGCTTACTATGATCTTCCTGCACTGCTCGTACACAAAGCTTTTCAGTGTAATTCAGCACACATGACAATAAATCAATTAAATCAAAATTAACGTACCCTGGAGTGAAATCATTTATTACTGAGAACGCCTTTGTTAACGGAAATACAAATTCCAACTCATATAAAACAAATTTTAAATAATTGAGGTTGCAGAAGTATCCGATGCTGACAAATAGTACCCTTTTGTCAGTAAGGCATTTCTATAACTTTATCAAAATGTGTTTAATGCATGTATTAATTCGGGTCTGAAGTATTAGGAGTGTACAGCCATCACATGCACTTTCCACTCAAAATAAATACTGGTGAATTGCTAAATGAGTTACCTTGTGCTTAGGAGTTAGAATATTTCTTAACAAGAGAGAAGCTGGTGGAAACTTTAGAGCAGTGGACACATCCTATAGACAATTGTTAAAACTGAACCCGAAACAAGATGTTGATTTGCTATTATTTACCATCGTCTTCATCCTCCATCATAGCTTCCTCCTCAAAATACTCGAGTTGTTCCAATTTTGTGGCTTGCTGTTCGAACCAGAGTAACCGAGGTGGTTTGTCAGGCTTTTTGTTGTTCTGTTTGCTGCTAGCTGGGACTTGAGACTCAAAGTCTTCAGTTACTGGGACAACGGTCTTTTTCCTCTTTGAGGGAGCCAGCTGAGCCCTCACAGCTGGCTGAATGGCTAGATTTGTGCTACCTTTGTTCATTCTATACCTGCTTTGCCCCATCTCCAAATCTTTCACATTCAGCCTTTTCCAGCTGTTCACTTGCAACGCTAGTGGACTTCTTTCCTGCGTCCTGGTGCTTCTTGGATTTTAAATGGTTATCATAGCCATTGAATGTGGCAAACCTTTTACCACAAAGAAGTGCGGTCTGCAGCAATCCCCTTTCTCTTCTCTTCGACAGCCGAGCTCAGGGCCAGTACACGTGCTTGGAAGTTTTCCGCTGTCACCAGAGGCATGTCTGCGACTTTATGCTTCAGATTATACCTGTGCCAATCTGTCTTGTAGTGTGACCTCTGAATCTCAGCATCGCCAAAAGCCACGTGGCATGTGATGCAGGTGTAGGAAGACGTTGCTTCAACAAAAATAACATTTAGAACACAGAAAAAGAAATCAGGCCCACAAAGAACAAGCATTATCATCACTTTCCATTTCAAATCAAATCCAGAGTGCATGCACAATTATCCTTGATATCAACAAGATCTGCTTCTCCTGTTGGCTGTATTTATAGCTGCCTAGATCCCACACTCGAATTGTCTACTAAATCTCACTGGCTGTCTTCTCAGAGTCGTAGCGATGTACAGCATGGAAACAGATCCTTCGGTCCAACTGAAGCATGCCAACCAGATACCCTAAATAATCTAGTTCCATTTACCAGCACTATGCCCTTCCCATTCATATACCCATCCAGATGCCTTTTAAATGTTGTAATTGTACCAGCCCCCACCACCTCCTCTGGCAGCTCATTCCACACATGGACCACCCTCTTGTGTGAAAAAGTTGCCCTCTAGTTCCCTTTTAAATTTTTCCCCTCTCGCCCTAAACCTATGCCCTCTAGTTCTGGACACCCACACCCCAGGGTAAAGACCTTGACTACTTACCCTATACATGCCCCTAATGATTTTATAAACCTCTATAATGGTCACCCCTCAGCCTCTGACACTCTAGAGATAAGTCCCAGCCTATTCAGTCTCTCCCTGTAGCTCAAATCCTCCAATTCTGGCAACATCCTTGGAAATCTTTTCTGAACTCTTTCAAGTTTCACAACATTATTCTGAAGGGAGGGAGACCAGAATTGCACACAATATTCCAAAAGTGGCCTAACCAACGTCCTATACAGCCACAACATGACCTCCCAACTCCTATACTCCGTACTCTGACCAATAAAACGCCTTCTTCACTATCCTATCTACCTGCAACTCCACTTTCAAGGAGCTATGAACCACTTTTAAGATGCTGCGTCAAGTTAAATCTCTTTGGCCAAGCCTTCCAATAGAATGTGTCAAACTTGTCTGGTGACACTTCTGGGAAATATCTTGGAACATTTGAGATTAACGGTGCTACATAAATGCAAGCTTGCTGTGACATCACTGATATACAACATACATAGCTTTTAGGGGACATATGGTGGACATGATTGCAACACCGCTTTTGGACAGAGGTGGGTGTGCAGGGGGTTGGGAGGGGAGGGGGGCCGGAGAGATGGAGACAGGAATTTCAACAGCTTTGCCTCTTCCCTACCCTACAATTTCTAGACTACTTTTTACAAACTTTTATTGTTCTTAACTCAAGTATTTCGGATTCAAGTGAGCGTCATGGCAAGTTCCTTTTAAAACAATCACTTTTCAAAAATCTCTTGTTTGGTTTCAAATGTTTTTTTGCTATCCATTTGCAAAATCATCCACATTTTCAGATTAATTTTCCAAAGTCTCAGTTGAAAGGAAAACTCTGCAGGGGAGCGAAAGAGAACAATTATGGCTTTTAATTGTCAACATAAAAATTATTATGAAGATCTTCAAAAATAATGAACATTTTAAATCCAAAAGAGGAATGCGTTGCATTGGTGTGCCAACCAGTACGCATGGAGCCTCCAACAGCTGCACTGTGTTGCAGGTTAAAGGAAACGTTGATTACCGGGAAGGGGGAACATCTCCGGGACACCCGCACCAATCAATCACACCGCCCTGTGGCCCAACATTTCAACTCCCCCTCCCACTCTGCTGAGGACATGGAGGTCCTGGGTCACCTCCACCGTCACTCCCTCACCACCCGACGCCTGGAGGAAGAACGCCTCATCTTCTGCTTCGGAACACTTCAACCCCCGGGTATCAATGTGGACTTCACCAGTTTCCTCATTTCCCCTCCCCCCACCTTACCCCGGTTCCAACCTTCCAGTTCAGCACCATCCCCATGACCTGTCCTACCTGCCTATCTTCCTTTCCACCTAGCCACTCCACCCTCCTCTCTGACCTATCACCTCCATCATCCCCACCCCATTCACCTATTGTACTCTATGCTACTTTCTCCCCAACCCCCACCCCCATCATTTATCTCTCAACCCTGCAGACTTCCTGCCTCTATTCCTGATGAAGGGCTTTTGCCCGAAACGTCGATTTTTCTGCTCCTTGGATGCTGCCTGAACTGCTGTGCTTTTCCTGCACCACTCTAACTCAGACTCGTAGGGAAAAGGCAGGCAGGTAGTGTTGAGGATTATCAAATCAGCAACAATTACATTGAATAGGAGTGCAGACATGTTGGGCTGAATAGCCTTCGCTGTTCCTACGTCATATGATCTGGAGAGGCCCTCATTTTTTAGAAGTTTTTGTTTGGATTTGTAACTGAGTTGAAGTTACGAATTAAACATTGAACAGCAGCTTGCGCTGAAAGCAAGGCAGCTGCTTGCTACTGAGAATTGGCCTGGACAATACTGCAACTCAAATAATATTCCAAGGAAACTGGGGATGAACCATCACCAAACTGTTGCTTATACTCAGGGCTGGCAGCTGGGTTTGGTAGGAAGAATAGAGGTATGGATCCATTTTCTAAACAGGGAGAAAATTCAGGAGTCTGAACTGCAAAGAAACTTGGGGGCCTCTCTCAAGATAAACTTGCAGGTTGAGTCAGTGGTTAGGAAGGCAACTGCGAGTGGCATTTATTTTGAGAGCACTGGAATATAAAAGCAGGATTGTACTTCTGAGGTTCTATAAGGCTCTTGTCAGGCCACGTTTATTTTTTCTTTATTCGTTCATGGGATGCTGGCACTGCTGGCTCAGCAGCATTTATTGCCCATCCCTAATGGCCCACAGTAATTAAGAGTCAATCACATTGCTGTGGGACAGGAGTCACATGTAGGCCAGACGAGGTGAAGACAGTAGTTTCCTTCCCTAAAGGACATTAGTGAACCAGATGGGTTTTTTTTCCAGCAATCAATAAAGGATTCATGGTCATCATTAGATTCTTAATTCCAGATTCCTTTTTGAATTCACTCCACTCCACCCTCCCCTTCAACCTTTACCCCCACCTCCATCCACTATTGCACTCTCAACTACCTTCCCCCCCCCCTCCCCCATTTATCTCTCCACCCCCGAGGCTCCCATCCTCATTCCTGATGAAGAGCTTTTCATCGATTTTCCTGCTCCATGGATGCTGTCTGGCCTGCTGTGCTTTTCCAGCACCATACTCTCGGCTCTAAGCTCCAGCATTTTTGAATTCATATGCCACTACCTGTCAGGGTGGCATTTGAACCTAGGTCCCTATTGTTTGGGTCTCTGGATAACAGTCCAGCAATCATACCGCCAGGGGCTATCATCTCCCTATTTGGAATATAGCATGCAGTTTTGGGCCCCACATCTCAGGAAGAATGTACTGGCCCTGAAGTGTGCTCAGAAGAGGTCCACGAGAATGGTCTCAGGAATGAACAGCTTAACACATGAGGAACATTTGAGGACTCCGGGTCTACATTTGATGGAGTTCAGAAGGAATAATGGGAGATCTAATAGAAACTTACACAGTACTGAATGGACTGGAAAGTGTGGACGTTGGAAAGATGTTTCCATTGGTAGGAGAGACCAGGACCTGAAGGCACAGCTTAAAGAGTGAAGGGGAGACCTTTTAGAACAGAGATAAGGAGAATCTTCTTCAGTCTGAGGGTGGGGAATCTATGGGGAACTCACTGCCACAGAAGGTTGTGGAGGTCAGGTCATTGAGTACATTTAAGACAGAGATAGATAGGTTCTTGAGTATCGAGGGGATCACGGGTTACGGGGACAAAGCTGGAGAATGGGGTTGAGAAACCTGTCAGCCATGATTGAATGGCAGAGCAAACTCGATGGGCTGAATGGCCTAATTTCTGCTCCTGTAACTTATGGCTTCATGAATCAAGGGATGGACTGGTGTTAACCAGCCAATCAGACAGAACCTTAATTACAAAAGAAAAAAAACAATTCTCAATGGATTTTAGCAGGAAGCAGAGGATTTTGGGAAACATTCGGTGACTTTGTGTTTTTCCTTTCTCTAGTTTTCTATCAAGTTATCAAATTGAAAATTCTGAGAAAAGAATCCCAGTCCTGTAAGAAATAAGTTATTATTTCCAATCTTCTGATGAAACTGTTTGTATTAATTAGTAACTTCAAAATTCAAGATAAATACTTCGATGAGCACGTGAACAACCCATTGTCCAACGATTTCATAAAAGTCAGGCACTCATCATTTAAGTCGTCATTTTTAGTGTTCAATGAGCTTTACTTTATTTTTAATTTCTCCCTTAACTGTGTCTATCTACTTAGGTATGTGAATGAGAGTCAGACCATAGATATTAGATTTCCTCATTATTTTTGTTCTGCGAAAGTTACATCATTTCACAAAAATTAAACAATTTTGAGTTAAACTTGGCAAAAATCTATTATTCTTAGTCTGGTTAGGAACAATTAGGCAATATTAAGATATTTCAGTATATTGCAAACTCAGTGATAGGCTGATTTGGTTCAGCTGTCAATCCCTGTATCCACCAGAGTCCAACACTGGTGCCTCCACAACATATCCCTATACCACAACATGCCCTAGTAACAGAGGGGTAAGGTGGGTGTGGTAGGGGAAGTGAGGAAACTGGCGAAATCCTTTATCCCAGTTCCAACCTACCAGCTCAGCACCGCCCTCATGACCTGTCCTACCTGTCCATCTTCCTTCCCACCTATCCACTCCACCCTCCCCTTCGACCTATCACCTTTACCCCCACCTCCATCCACTATTGCACTCTCAACTACCTTCCCACCTCCCCCCCCTCCCATTTATCCCTCCACCCCCGGGGCTCCCAGCCTCATTCCTGATGAAGAGCTTTTCCCCGAAACGTCGATTTTCCTGCTCCACGGATGCTGCCTGGCCTGCTGTGCTTTTCCAGCACCACACTCTCGGCTCTAATCTCCAGCATTTTGCAGTCCTCACTTTTGCCTTATGTCCTCGTATCAACCAAATGGGAGCTATGGTAGGGCAGGTTCTCTACGCCACAATACCGATGATAGCGCTGGTGTTGTAAATACTGTTTCACCAACCAGATGAAGCTGTTTTAAGGACAGATGGGGGCAACAAAGTATCTCTGTTGGGGGGCGGGGGGATGTGGGGAGGAGGGGAAACGTCATGCTACAACAACGCAAAGAGCTGTACTACACTTTTGATGTTCAATGAGACTACAAACCCTTGAGATGACTGGGGTGAAGGAGTTGTGGCAATCGCATTGGCTTGGACCTTCTGAGAGAAAGGTTGCTGTTGTATTTGGACCTTGGAGATGACATTTTGCAGCAGACTGTGATGGAAATGCCAAGGAAATTGAAGCTCCCACGACAACCCAAAGCTCTCTGAAAACTTCCCTGATTCTGAGCTCGAAGTGCAGAATTCCAACTCACCTACCTGAACAACTTGCTCCAGTTAGAGGGATCCAAATATACACTCTCCTGCCTAAATCACCCAGTGATGTCGAGATCCTGTGAACGAACACAGGAAATTAAGATAAAACCCACACTTACTGCTGAAAGGAAAATGAGTGATATTTCAGTACTGAGTCACTCCACCACTGACTGTGTGCATTCCAACAAGCTCCTTATCCCTGGAAGAATCCAGGAGTCAAAATCATGGAATTCTGAATAGGGGGTGGGGCGGGGGGAGGTCATTCAACCGTTTGAGTCTTTACCGAGCCTGAGAAGAGTATTCCCCTCCACCATGCTATTTTTCCTCCAACCCCTCACTGACCGCGACCAGTCCTTTCCCCTTCCCGACCCCACACTGACCGCGGCCAATCCCCCCCTCCTACCCAGAGCTCGCACTGACCGTGGCTAACCCGCCTCCCCCTCCCCCTGACTGTGTGGAGCAAACCCACACAGACCCAAGGGTCAAGGTTCAAACTGCCTGAAGACTGGAATCAACCCGCCCCCCCCCCCCCCCCAGGGGTGACAGCAGCACTGACCTACCCTGTGGGGAAAGTTCAAAACTACTTCACTCCTTCCCACTCCCCACCCCTCCCCACCCTACCACCCCTCCCCACCCCTCTCCCCCCACCCCACCACCCCTGCCACACCCCACGCAACCTCCTCCCCTCCCCATCCCCCACCCCACCCCTCCCCACCCCCATCCCCCCACCCCCCCTCCCCATCCCACCACCCCTCCCCACCCCTCCCCACCCCCATCCCCCCACCCCTCCCCACCCCCCCTCCCCACCCCATCCCACCCCCCCTCCCCACCCCACCCACCCCTCCCCCCCCTCCCCACCCCACCCACCCCTCCCCTCCCTCCCTCCCCATCCCACCCCTCCCCTCCCTCCCTCCCCACCCCACCCCTCCACACCCGTCCCCATCCCATCTCCCCACCCTACCCCTCCCCTCCCTCCCCACCCCAACCCTCCCCTCCCCCTCCGCACCCCTCCCCTCCCTCCCCACGCCAGCCCTCCCCCTCCCCACCCCCTCAAACCAATTGAAACCCTCCGTGAACGCTCCCTGCTACGTCACTTCTGCCCCCTTAGTTGCCGCTGAACGTGCCACTTCCGCCCCTCACTGACGTCAGTCACACTCTGCAGTTGATTCCTGCCAAGGTTTCGTGTATTCAATGCTGCAACAGACAGATTTTTAATCACTATGTGAATCAAGCATGATAGGGATACGTCAGGATAGCGGAATTCCTGTTTATCCTATTGCACCCTTCTGGAATATTTAAATAGCAGGTGAAGAAACAGCCCAACCTGCTCCAGGTGGTCATGCTAACAATCCCCTGGAAACATTGTCCATGTCCTGGGGATCACAGGCAATGTCTCCACTCCCCCACACACAAACTAGTTCCCCAACAACATCTCAAACTTACACATTCTTATTGTTACCAACTCAGTCACTTAAATCAAAAAGGCCAGATCTGTAATGGTGATAAAACCCACCAGCTCTGGTGTAAATATCAGTGTTTACATGATTTTAACGGCACCATAGATGCAGAGAATTATAGGACTGCTGTCTCGTTAGTGAGGGAGATGATCAGTGGTGGATAGGCCGAAGGGTCCCCAGGCCTCAGGTGACGGGAGAGTTCAAGAAGGTAGAACAACTCCATTTGAAATGATATGGAATTCCAGTGCATTTCAAACTCATGAACCGTGAATGGAGAGAAGAGACAGAAGGCAAAATCTGTTGCTCTGAGACAGGTTGTCTCACAATCCCAATAGTCAAATCTATTGTGTATTTTCACCCACAGGTTTTGTCTCTGAGTGTGTTCTTTGAAGGAAACACATCCATGGTTCGGGTGAGAGCAAAAACACCCAAAGGCAACAAGCTTAATACTCCACCTCAGGATCTGGATCACCCAGTGCTTCCCATTCTGGCAGAAATGTGATGAGATCTAACTCGAAGGTGCAAAAAAGGACCTCTTTTACACCGAGTCACAGAGATGTACAGCACAGAAATAGACCCTTCAGTCCAACTAGTCTATGCCGACCAGATATTGTATCCTAATCTAGTCCCATTTTCCAGCACTTGGCCATTTCCCTGTAAACCCTTCTATTCATATACCCATCCAGAAGTGTTTTAAATGTACCAGCCTCAATCACTTCCTCTAGCAGCTCATTCCATACATGCACCACCCTCTGTGTGAAAAAGTTGCCCCTTAGAACACTTTTATATCTTTCCCCTCTCACCCTAAACCTATTCCCTCTAGTTCTGGACTTCCCCACCCCAGAGAAAAGACTTTGCCTATTTATCCTATCCATGCCCCTCAAAATTTTATAAACGTCTATAAGGTCACCCCTCAGCCTCCGACACTCCAGGGAAAACAGCCCCAGTCTATTCAGCCTTTCCCTATAGTTCAAATCCTTCAACCCTCACAACATCCTTGGAAACCTTTTCCGAACACTTTCAAGTTTCACAACGTCTTTCCGAAAGGAAGGAGACCAGGATTGCACTCAATATTCCAAATGTGATCAAACCGATGTCCTGTACAACTGCAACATGACCTCCCAACATCTATACTCAATACTCTGACGAATAAAGGAAAGTTTTGCACCTTCATTAGTAGGTACATCCACATACTGAATCAGAAAATTTTCTTGTACATACTTAACAAATTTCTGTCCATCTAAACCCTTAACAGTATGGTGGTCCCTGTCTATATTTGGACAGCATGGTGACTCAGTGGTTAGCACTGCTGCCTCACAGCACCAGGATCCCAGGTTTGATTCCAGCCTCTCCCTTTGTCTGTGTGGGTTCACTCCAGTTTCCTCCCACAGTCCAAAGATGTGCAGGTCTGCTGAATTGGCCATGCTAAATTGCCTTTAGTGCTAGATGCATTAATCAGCGGGTCTGGGTGGATTGCTCTTCGGAGGGTCGGTGTGGACTGGTTGGGCTGAAGGGCCTGTTTCCACCCTGTAGGGAATTGAATTGAATTGAATAAAAAAAAAACACCCTATTATTCTTACAGATAACTGAAATCTTCTTGCAAATTTGTTTCTCAATTTCCCACTGACTTTTAGGGGATCTATAATTCAATCCCAATAAGGTGATCATCCCTTTCCTATTTCTCAGTTCCACCCAAATAACATCCCTGGATGTATTCCCAGGAATATCCTCCCTAAGTACAGCGGTAATGCTATCCATTTTCAAAAACACCACTCCCCTTCCTCTTTTGCCTCCTTTTCTGTCCTCCCTGTAGCATTTGTATCCGGGGACATTAAACTGCCAGTCCTGTCCATTCCTGAGCCATGTTTCTGTAATTGCTACATTATCCCAGTCCCATGTTCCTAACCATGCCCAAAGTTCAAAGCAAGAGGCCTAATAGGGAAGGCAGATGAAGCAAATGCGGTTTAATTTATCAGTCCTACCTTGTTCTTTGCTTTGTCCCTGCCTGCCCTGACTGACTTGCTCCTTTTCCCAACTGTACCAGTCTCAGGTTGATCTCTTTCCTCACTATCTCCCTGGGTCCCCCCCCCCCACAACACCACCACCACCTTACTAGTTTAAATCCTCCTGAACAGCTCTAGCAAATTTCCCTGCCAGTATATTAGTCCCCTTCCAATTCAGGTGCAATCCGTCCTTCCTGTACAGGTCACCTCTACCCCAGAAGAAAGTCCAATGATCCAAAAATGTAAACCCTTCTCCCCTGCACCAGCTCCTCAGCCAAGCATTCATCTGCTCTATCCTCCTATTCCTACCCTCACTAGCTTATAGCACTGGGAGTAATCCAGATAGTACTACCTTTTTAAATTTCTGCCTAAACTCTCTGTATTCTCTCTTCAGAATCTCATCCTTTCCCCTTCCTATGTCGTTGGTTCCAATGTGTACAATGACCTCCTGCTGGCCCCTCTCCCCCTTGAGAACATTCTGCACCCTCTCTGAAACATCCTTGATCCTGGCACCAGGGAGGCAACACACCATTCTGCTTTTTCGCTGCTGGCCACAGAAACGTTGGTCTGTGCTTCCAACTAGAGAGTCACCTATTTACAATCGGTTGCTTGGAGCCCGACGCACGCCTCATTACGTTAGAGCCAGTCTCGATACCAGAAACTTGGCTGTTTGTGCCACATCGCCTGAGAATCCATCACTCCCTACATTCTCCAAAGCATACTTGTTTGAAATGGGGAGAGCCACAGAAGACTCCTGCACTACCTACCTGCCTCTCTAAACTTTCCTGGAGTTAACCCATCTATCTGACTGTATCTGTGGCTTTTCTCCCTTCCTATAACTGCGATCCCCCTTGCTCTTGTAAATTCCTCATTGCCTCTAAGTGCTGCTCCAACTGATCCATTCGATCTGATAGGATTCGCAACCAAAGACATTTCCTGCAGACATAATCCTCAGGAAGATGTAAACTCTCCTTAAACTCCCAATTCCAATAAGAAGACTGCATCACTCTATTAAAGGCCATCTTTGCACCTTAACAGTTTACAGACCCAGAAAATAGCTCTGTTAAAAAAAAACACTGCTCCAGGCTAACTTTATACTCATGGCTTTTCCCTTTTTGCCATGCTTTGGGTCACCTTGTGAAACCAGGCATGAAATATTCATCGTGCAAAGACTCCCACGAAGTGCAATGGGAAAACTTAACGCAACTTATGACAGAAAATTTTCTTAAAGCGTGAAATCCCAGTGAGAAATCCCAGGAGCTGCAGAAAGTTGAAGGGGGGAGACTGCAACTCTTATTGCAGCCACAAGGTGGAGCGAGAGCCTGGCGATCAACAAGAAGCTGATGGCTCCCAGGATGAGCTACAGGCGCCCTCTGCTGCTCATCAGAAAACCTGCAATACCCACAACTGCAACAATTGAATTCTCCCCTCACCACACTCCCAGGTACTGTCTCCCAGGACACAACTACTCAATGCACGACAAAGTACTTTTATCCCTCCACTCTGTGGCTGCAATAAGAGTTGCAGCCTCCCCCCTCAACTTCCTGCAGCTCCTGGTATTTCTCACTGGGATTTCACGCTTTAAGAAAATTTTCTGTCACAAGTTGCATTTTCCTCTTCTGCAGGTTTTGTTAACGCTACAGGAGAAAGTGAGGACTGCAGATGCTGGAGATCAGAGTCAAGAGAGTGGTCCTGGGAAAGCACAGCATGTCAGGCAGCATCCGAGGGACAGGAGACTCGATGTTTCAGGCAGGAGGCCTTCATCAGGAACGTCTATTCTCCTGCTCCTCGGATGCTGCCTGACCTGCTGTGCTTTTCCAGCAATACACTCTCGACTTTGTTAAATCTGCGCCTGTTCTCAATACAAGTGGAGACAGCCTACTCTTCCAGGATATCATCTATCTCAATCCCACTTTCCCATGTTACTTTCGTACTCTGTGATGTTACTAGTCTCCAGAAACAACCAATTATCCATTTACGTCAAGGGCACGCTTACTGTGTGCAGAAGAGAATTCCAAAGATGCACCACTTCCGGAAGTGAAGGAATTCCCATTCCAGCCATACCTAGCCTGGCCCTTATCCCGAGTCTACATTCCTGGTTCCAGGCTCCAGCCGTGGAGATATAATGGTCCAATCTTACAGACAGACAATAAAGGAGAGAATAAAGGTAATGTCGCTAGAGCTTCAGCAGGTCAAAGGACTGCTCCCTCATTTGAGAGATCTCCTGGTGGTTTATCCTGAGAGTCTTACAGCCAGCCAGTAATGACAGCTCACGTGTGGACATTGCCTGCTCCTCTCCAAGGATATTCAGCGTCATCTCCTCCTTTAGAAACTCTATTACGGCAAATCAAATAAGGAAATAAATTAAATAACAATGTCTTCATGGGGATACTGAGTCAAGATTAAAGTGGTGCTGGAAAAGCACAGCAGGTCAGGCAGCATCCAAGGAGCAGGAGAATCAACGTTTCGGGCAAAAGCCCTTCACTGTCACTTGCATTCTTTTGCAATGGAACAAATTAAATAATTATGAACAAATTTAGACCATTAGGCCATAAGACATAGGAGTGGAAGTAAGGCCATTCGGCCCATCGAGTCCTCTCCGCCATTCAATCATGGCTGATGAGCATTTCAACTCCACTTACCCGCATTCTCCCCGTAGCCCTTAATTCCTTGAGACATCAAGAATTTATCAATCTCTGCCTTGAAGATATTTAGCGTCCCGGCCTCCACTGCACTCTGCGGCAATGAATTCCACAGGCCCACCACTCTCTGGCTGAAGAAATGTCTCCGCATTTCTGTTCTGAATTTACCCCCTCTAATTCTAAGGCTGTGTCCACGGGTCCTAGTCTCCTCGCCTAACGGAAACAATTTCCTAGCGTCCACCCTCTCCAAGCCACCTATTATCTTGTAAGTTTCTATTAGATCTCCCCTTAATCTTCTAAACTCCAATGAATACAATCCCAGGAATCTCAGCCGTTCCTCGTATGTTAGACCTACCATTCCAGGGATCATCCATGTGAATCTCTGCTGGACACGCTCCAGTGCCAGTATGTCCTTCCTGAGGTGTGGGGACCAAAACTGGACACAGTACTCCAAATGGGGCCTAACCAGAGTTTTATAAAGTCTCAGTAGCACAACGGTGCTTTTATATTCCAACCCTCTTGAGATAAGAGACAACATTGCATTCGCTTTCTTAGTCATAGATTCAACCTGCATGTTTACCTTTAGAGAATCCTCGACTAGCACTCCCAGATCCCTTTGTACTTTGGCTTTACAAATTTTCTCACTGTTTAGAAAGTAGTCCATTCTTGTATTCTATTTTCCAAAGTGCAAGACCTCGCATTTGCTCACATTGAATTCCATCAGCCATTTCCTGGACCACTCTCCCAAACTGTCTAGATCCTTCTGCAGCCTCCCCACTTCCTTAGTACTACCTGCCTGTCCACCTAACTTTGTATCATCGGCAAACTTTGCTAGAATGCCCCCAGTCCCTTCATCCAGATCATTAATATATAATGCGAACAGCTGCGGCCCCAACACTGAACCCTGTGGGACACCGCTCGTCACCGGCTGCCATTCTGAAAAAGAACCTTTTATCCCAACTCTCTGCCTTCTGTCAGACAGCCAATCCTCAATCCATCCCAGTAGCTCACCTCGAACACCATGGGCCCTCACCTTGCTCAGCAGCCTCCTGTGTGGCACCTTACATGGAACATAGAAAATTCCAGCACAGTACAGGTCCTTTGACCCTTGATGTTGCGCAGACCTGTGAAACCAATCTGAAGCCCATCTAACCTACACTATTCCATTGTCATCCATATGTCTATCCAATGACCATTTAAATGCCCTTAAAGTTGGCAAGTCTACGACTCTTACAGGCAGTGCGATCCACACCCCTACTACTCTGAGTAAAGAAACTACCTCTGACATCTGACCTATATCTATCACCCCTCAATTTAAAGCTATGTTCCCTCGTGCTAGCCATCGCTACCTGAGGGAAAAAGCTCTCACTGTCCAACCTATTTAACCCTCTGATTATCTTATATGTCTCAACTAAGTCACCTCTCAAGCTTTTTCTCCCTCACAAAAACAGCCTCAAGTCCCTCAGCCTTTCCTCATAAGACCTTCCCTCCATATCAAGCAACATCCTAGTAAATCTTCGCTGAACCCTTTCCAAAACTTCCACATCCTTCCTATAATGCGGTGACCAGAACTGTATGCAATACTCCAAGTGCGGCCGCCCCAGAGTTTTGTACAGCTGCAGCATGATCTCATGGCTCCAAAATTCGATCCTTCTACTGATAAAAGCTAACACACTGTATACCTTCTTCAGAACCCTATCATCCTGGGTCGCAGCTTTTAAGGATCTATGTACCTGGACACAGAGATCTCTCTGCTTATCTACACTAGCAAGAATCTTATCATTAGCCCAGTACTCTGCATTCCTGTTATTTTTTCCAAAGTGAATCACTTCACACTTTTCCACATTAAACTCCATTTGCCACCTCTCAGCCCAGCTCTGCAGCTTATCTATGTCCCTCTGTAGTCTGCAACATTCATTGTCGCTATCCACAACTCCACCGACCTTAGTATCTTTGCAAATTTACTAAGCCATCCTTCTACACCCTCATTCAGGTCATTTATATATATGACAAACAGCAGTGGACCCAAAATAAATCCTTGCGGTATCCCACTAGTAACTGAAACCAGGCCAGCATGGAAGAGATGGACCGAAGGATCTAGTATGCTATGCCTTGTCTTTGAAAGATCCCTCCAATTGACAATGGATGCGTTTACTGAAATTAAGAACCAATATCACATGATTGATGTTTATTTATGGTCAGTATGGACATGTTGGGCCGAAAGATCTAGTTCTGTGCTGTCTGACTGTGTGATTCCTCGATGGCTGATTGTGACAGGAGCATGTTTCTTCAGTGTAACTGTTATGTTGCAATGCCATTTCATATCAGATGAAACTCGATGGCATTCCTTCTGGTCAATCCTGATAAGCCAGCGAGAGAGCCCATCTACTTGGTGGGCGGCACGGTGGCACAGTGGTTAGCACTGCTACCTCACAGCGCCAGAGACCCGGGTTCAATTCCCGCCTCAGGCGACTGACTGTGTGGAGTTTGCGCATTCTCCCCGTGTCTGCGTGGGTTTCCTCCGGGTGCTCCGGTTTCCTCCCACAGTCCAAAGATGTGCCGGTTAGGTGAATTGGCCATGCTAAATTGCCCATAGTGTTAGGTAAGGGGTAAATGTAGGGGTATGGGTGGGTTCCGCTTCGGCGGGTCAGTGTGGACTTGTTGGGCCGAAGGGCCTGTTTCCACACTGTAATCTAATCTAATTATCAAAGTTTGGAGCCTGGGTTGCATCTAGTCAGATGGGGTCAGATGGCCCTGGCAGATCTAGCAGATGCCACACACACAGACAATTCTGCAAGAAATGCAAAACCTGCGCCCACACACCCCTCCCCATCTCTGTCTGCGGCCCCAAGGGATCCTTCTCCACGTGCCATCTACTGTGTCTGTTACTCTCAGTGTGGTCTCCTCTACATTGGGGAAACAGGATGCCAAATCGCGAAGCGTTTCAGAGAACATGTCTGGGACATACACACCAAACAACACCACCGCCCTGTGGCCAAACACTTCAACTCCCCCCTCCGACTCCGCCAAGGACATGCAAATCCTGGGCCTCTTCCACCTCCAAACACAAACCATTGGAGGAAGGATAACTCATCTTCCAACTTGGGACCCTCCGACCACATAGGATCAATGTGGATTTCACCAACTTCCTCAGGTCACAAGAAACTGTGTGAAGGAGATATTTAAGCACCACCTCCACACAAGAGAAACAGGGCAGCACTTGTTGTGGAAGGATTTCCTCCAGGTGCTCCGATTTCCTCCCACAGTCAAAGATGTGTAGGTTAGGGTGGATTGGCCATGCTGTATTGTCCCATAGTGCCCAAGGATGTGCAGGTTAGGGTGGGTTGGTCGTGCTAAATTGTCCCATAGTGTCCAGGGATGTGCAGGTTAGGGTGGATTGGCCGTGCTAAATTGTCCCATAGTGCCCAGGGATGTGCAAGTTAGGGTGGATTGACCATGCTGTATTGTCCCATAGTGTTCAGGGATATGCAGGCTAGGGTGGGTTGGTCGTGCTAAATTGTCCCATAGTGCCCAGGGATGTGCAGGTTAGGGTGGGTTGGTCGTGCTAAATTGTCCCATAGTGCCCAGGGATGTGCAAGTTAGGGTGGATTGACCGTGCTGTATTGTCCCATAGTGTTCAGGGATATGCAGGCTAGGGTGGATTGGCCATGCTAAATTGTCCCATAGCGCCTAGGGATGTGCAGGTTAGGGTGGATTGGCTGTGCTAAATTGTCCCATAGTGCCCAGGGATGTGCAGGTTAGGGTGGATTGGCTGTGCTAAATTGTCCCATAGTGCCCAGGGATGTGCAGGTTAGGGTGGATTGGCTGTGCTAAATTGACCCATAGTGCCCAGGGATGTGCAGGTTAGGGTGGATTGGCTGTGCTAAATTGTCCCATAGTGCCCAGGGATGTGCAGGTTAGGGTGGATTGGCCGTGCTAAATTGTCCCATAGTGCCCAGGGATGTGCAGGTTAGGGTGGATTGGCCGTGCTAAATTGTCCCATAGCGCCCAGGGATGTGCAGGTTAGGGTGGATTGGCTGTGCTGTATTGTCCCATAGTGTTAGGTGCACTAGTCAGGGGTAAATGGAGAGGAATGGGTCTGGGTGGGTTACTGTTCGGAGGGTCGGTGTGGACTTGTTGGGCCGAAGGGCCTGTTTCCACACCGTAGGGAATCTAATCTATAAAAATCTAATCTAGTCTAAAATTACTCAATGTTTTATATAAAAAGTAATTCCCAGGAGACAGAGAAAATCCTTCACGAGATTAAACTTTAATCCGGTAAAATCAAAGCTGTGAGAGCCAGCAAAATGTCTTCCCTTCCTCCCCACAACTTATTCTGCAATTTATACAGTTGTTCTTATTGTGCTTATTGGATAACATTAGCATAGCCAAAAATGGTGACTTGCTTTGTCTCTCTAAACTAATCCTCATCTGTCACACTGGTTCCCTCCATCACACTTAACATCCCACATTGCAACACCATCATCGTCAGCATTAGCTTGTCTCCCAGTGATTTAACTATCCAATCGCAACGCACTACCATTATCTGTCACTGGAGCCCTGTAACGTGATCCCCGGACGTACATTGCAATACCAAGTTAACTACGTTACTGTCATAGTAACTTCCATACACTCCTGTTAAATGCACAATCCCCTCACATGTCCTACCGCAGCACATTCTGGACCCCAGAATGGTTGCTCTCGGAAGGTTTCATAGTTCTGCCCCCGAGTATTGGTGGCAGGGTATTAGATAGTTTTTTAAGCTGGATTCATATTGTGCAGGGGGTTTCAGGGATAGATGTGGAAGTGGTATTTCTAACGCAGACAGATCAGCCCAGATTTCAATAAATGACAGAGCCCACTCGAGAGATGTTACGTTTTCATGTTAACATCGATTTTGCAAGGACTTCACCAATCCGCAATCGTTGAATTAACAAATGCAGCAATTGCTGAACAATTGAGGAGTCCTAAATAATTATCTGCCCAGAAAAACAATTACCTCACGCCTTCCTGTCCTGCAGAAGCAGCTCACTTTTCCGAAGTACTGACTTTCAGATTTGATACCCAGTTCCTCAATGAGAATAACAGAAAGAGTCAGTGAATTGGTCAGAGTATTGAGTACAGGAGTTGGGAGGTCATGTTGCCGCTATACAGGACATTGGTTAGGCCACTGTTGGAATATTGCATGCAATTCTGGTCTCCTTCCTATCGGAAGGATGTTGTGAAACTTGAATGGGTTCAGAAAAGATTTACAAGGATGTTGCCAGGGTTGGAGGATTTGAGCTACAGGGAGAGGCTGAACAGGCTGGGGCTGTTTTCCCTGGAGTGTCGGAGGCTGAGGGGTGACCTTATAGCGGTTTATAAAAACCATGAGGAGCATGTATAAGGTAAAGAGACAAAGTCTTTTCCCTGGGGTGAGGGAGTCCAGAAATAGAGGGCATAGGTTTGGGGTGAGAAGGATAAGATATAAAAGGGACCTAAGCAGCAATTTTTTAAACTCAGAGGGTGGTGCATGTGTGGAATGAGCTGCCAGAGGATGTGGTGGAGGCTGGTACAATTGCAAATATTTAAGAGGCATTGGGATGGGTATTTGAATAGGAAGGGTTTGGAGGGATATGGGCCGGGTGCTGGCAGGTGGGACACGATTGGGTTGGGATATCTGGTCGGCATGGATGGGTTGGACCAAAGGGTCTGTTTCCGTGCTGTACACTTCTATGACTCGATGACTCAAAGAATAACAAGAAGGTAAAAGAGGAGCAATTTACTGCAGGTGCTGGAATCTGTACTTAAAACCAAAAAAAAAATGCTGGAAATCACAGAAGGTCAGGCAGCATCCATGGAGGTTGAGCGAGATAACGTTTCGAGTCTGGACGAGTCTTTGTCAGAGCTGGTGAAATGTGGAAGGGGCAGTATTTTTGCAGTAACGGGAAGATGGTGGTTGGAGCGCTGGGGGAGAATGGTTGTTGATCGTTCAGCGATCGGACTTTGTGAGCGTAGGAATGCTGCACGTTTCACATCAACTCTGATGAAGAGTCATCCAAACGCGAAACATTAGCTTGCTCTCCCTCTGTGGATGCTGCTGACCCACTGTGAGCTCCAGCGCTTTTTGTTTTCAATAAGGTCATAGGTTATGGAAATAGCCAAACACATCTCCCTGCTCCATTGCTCTGCTAACTGGAAACTGGCCCTTCAACCTGTTGGATCCAAAGGGGAGGCAAAAAAAAACACTTGGTCACTCTAATCCCATCACTTGTCCCATGAATGTGTTTGTACTCTTGAGCCGTCACTTTTCAAGAGAATAGTGGACCTGAAACAGATTGTCCCTCCATCAAAACAGACCATTACTCTTCAGGGCCCAAAATGTAATGACCACAAGGAACTAGAATCCCTACATTGCGGAAACAGGCCCTTCGGCCCAACAAGTTCACACCGTCCCTCCGAAGAGTAACCCACCCAGACCCATTCCCTGAACCTATTGCCCAACATTTACCCCTAACTAATGCAACTAACCTGCACATCCCTGGGCACTATGGGTAATTTAACATGGCCATTCCACCCTAACCTGCACATCCCTGGGCACTATGGGATAATTTAGCACGGCCAATCCACCCTAACCTGCACATCCCTGGGCACTGTGGGACAATTTAGCATGGCCAATCCACCCTAACCTGCACAATTCCTGGACACTATGGGACAATTTAGTACGGTCAATCCACCCTAACCTGCACATCTTTGGACTGTGGGAGGAAACCGGAGCACCTGGAGGAAACCCACACAGACACTGGGAGAATGTGCAAACTCAGTCAGTTGCCCGAGGCTGGAATCGAACCTGGGTCCCTGGTGCTGTGAGGCAGCAGTGCTAACCACTGAGCCACCGTGCCATCCAGCTGAATCATTCTGATCTGCTAATCCATCATCACTGCATCCACATTTCTGGTGGCACCTTTGGAAATCTTACCCACACCTTCTCCTCAGTATCCTTTTTCCAACGTGCAGTCTCATCCCGAGCTGAGTCCACCCAAGAGTTGGCACAGATTGGGGTCGGCTTTCCGACTTGCCAATTCCATCCCTCTGGAACCAAACTCTGGGTGTCTGAAGATTGACAATGGCTTCGCTCAGAACCTTCAGTGACCGGTGACTTTCCGATCTTCAACTTGCCCTTGATGGAAACGACACCGAGCTGCTGCCGAACCTTTAGTCAGAAACACGCGGGGGAGAAGGTCGATCGGAAATTTCCGGATAGCACCCACACGTGTGAAATGACAAGCGTCGTCCCACAGTTCAGTGAACTTGACTCTTTCTGATGCTCTCAGTAACTGTCCGATAGGAATAGACTGAACTACTCACAGCTAATAACATGTTATGGACTGAAAAGCGAGGTGTCGATATCGTGATTCTCTTATACAGGGGATACCCCTTTTGAATCAAATGTTGATATTCCTGTTCTGAAAGGTAGATAAGAAAGTTTGTTACTGTACCAACCAGCACACTTCTGCGATGAATGGAATTTGAAACTTGAGCTTCAGGCTCACAGGGAAAAAGTGAGGACGGCAGATGCTGGAGATCAGAGTATAAGAGGGTGGTGCTGGAAAAGCACAGCAGGTCAGGCAGCGTCTGAGGAGCAGGAGACTCAACGTTTCCGACGTAAGCCCTTCACCGATTCTCCCGCTCCTCGGATGCTGCCTGACCTGCTGTGCTTTTCCAGCGCTAAAACTCTGGATTTCAGACTCACAGACAGCACCATTGAACCATAAATTTCCACCCGATACTCAACCAGCACTGGGCCCTGTTCTGTGATTGGAGTATGGGCTCTCACCACCAGCTCAGTGTTCATCACTCTTCACTAGTTGCTCGGGGGGGCAGCTAGGGATTAGCCACGTTGGCTGTGGGACCTGGAGTCACAGGTAGACCAGACCGGGTAAGGCCAGCAGATTTCACTATCCCATTAGTGAATCAGATGGCTTTTTTTAAAAATAAACATCTTATCCCGATTTACTGATGTCAAATTTCACCTCCAGTGAGAGAAGGAAACATGTCTTGACATCAAGAGCCTGAGGTTCTGAATTTATCATTGCTCCATGGAATGACCATGCTGAATAGCCCATAGTGTCCAGGGACGTGTAGGCGGGGATGAATTAGCCGTGGAAATGCAGGGCTACTGGGATAGGGTGGTGGGTTTGGGTGGGATGCTGTTCGGAGGAACGGTGTGGACTCAATGAGCTGAATGGCCTGCTTCCCCACTGTAGGATTCTATGATTATTAAAGCTGTCTTTTGTAGCCATCAAGCCCAGAGGTAGATATATGTGTGCAGTTCCATACGGACCTCTGCCAATCTTGCAGGAAATGGAGGATAGCATCAAGGCAGAGAAAGCATGCCCTCTGGTCAGGGTGGGCTTTTGGGGGTAAATCCAGATTTAGGGGAAGGGGTGCGATCTTCTGCCAGGACTGCAACAAACTACAGAGAGTTGTGAGCACAGCCCAGTCCAACACACAAATCAATTGACTCCATCTACGCTTCCCGCTGCCTCAGGTAGACAGCCAACATCATCAAAGACCCCTCCCACCTCGATTATAATCCCCTCCAACCTCTTCCATCAGGCAGAGGATGCAAAACACGCACCAACAGATTCAGGAACAGCTTCTTCCCCACTGAATGGACCTCTCAAATTTTGCATTTAATGTTGATCTCGCTCTTTATGCACCTTCTCTACAGCCATTAACATTGTATTCCTCGTTCTGTTCTATTTCCCCTATGCCTTTTGTATGGTACGATCTGCCTGTACTGCATGCAAAACAGAACTTTTCACTGTACCTTGGTACATGGGACAATAATCAATCAAATCAAATCAACTGTTCGGGGTGATCTCAGGGAGAACCTCACCCAAAAGAGGTAGTGAATCCGAGGAACAGGGCTATCACAAAGACAACTGGGGACAAATGAAGCTCAAAATCGAACAAGAACACACTTCCTTTCTTGGCTTTTGGGGATTACTTTCAGGATGAGATGATCACTTCACTGTCACTTCTGCTTATAACCTGTTTCGCTTGCCATGAAGAGCCGCTGAGGGAGAGACATTGCTTCATCACTGGGTCAGCAGGAACAAGCACACCCGATGGCCCCCTCCATACCTCCAACTGGTAAACATTGGAACCCACCGTTGTGTGGTTAGGCCACTGTTGGAATATTGTGTGCAAGTCTGGTCTCCTTCCTATTGGAAAAATGTTATGAAACGTGAAAGGGTTGGAGGATTTGAGCTATAGAATAGCCTGGGGCTGTTTTCCCTGGAGCGTCGGAGGCTGAGGGGTGACCTTTGTGGGCGGCACGGTGGCACAGTGGTTAGCACTGCTGCCTCACAGCGCCAGAGACCCGGGTTCAATTCCCGCCTCAGGCGACTGACTGTGTGGAGTTTGCACGTTCTCCCCGTGTCTGCGTGGGTTTCCTCCGGGTGCTCCAGTTTCCTCCCACAGTCCAAAGATGTGCAGGTTAGGTAAATTGGCCATGTTAAATTGCCCGTAGTGTTAGGTAAGGGGTCGATGTAGATGTAGGGGTATGGGTGGGTACGCTTCGGCGGGGCGGTGTGGACTTGTTGGGCCGAAGGGCCTGTTTCCACACTGTAAGTAATCTAATCTAATCTTATAGAGGTTTACAAAATCATGAGGGGTATGGATAGGACAAATAGACAAAGTCTTTTCCCTGGGGTTGGTGAGTCCAGAACTAGAGGGCATAGGTGTAGGGTGAGAGAGGGGAAAGATATAAAAGAGACCTAAGGGGCAACTTTTTCACTCAGAGGGTGGTATGTGTATGGAATGAGCTGCCAGAGGAAGTGGTGGAGGCTGGTACAATTGCAATATTCAAGAGGCATCTGGATGGGTATATGAATAGGAAGGGTTTGGAGGGATATGGGCCAAGTGCTGGCAGGTGGGACTAGCTTGGGTTGGGATTTCTGGTTGGCAAGGACGGGTTGGACCAAAGGGTCTGTTTCCATGTGGTATATCTCGATGACTCTATGACTGACCTGAACTGCAAAGAACGCTAACACTCAGGAGAAATGTCCTCGTTCTTAGTCTGGGGAGGGGCAGAGAATGACTGCTATCTGTTCAGTAACATCCTTTTATAAGGGCTTCCCTCAAGCATTAGTTAAAATGTGTTGAGATAAAGACTCAGTTGAGTTTTCTAGTTGTAATGAGCTGAGATATAATTAGAGTGGAGTCCCGTCTCAAACGGTTGAGTGTTTTTAGTAGTCTTGGATTGGGCTCCACTAATTCAAAAAGCTCTCGGAATCAGTTGTGAAAGAACAATGGTCTTTGTGCCCCCTACAATGTGCCAATAACTTGCTGTAACAGGAATAAGTCACAGTCAGACTGGCTGGGGGACCTTCCTGCTAAAGGTCACTGTGATCTCGTCCTCATAAACCAGACGTTACAAACACAAATAGGCCCCACTTTCTGCTTCTCTTCCGTGAGTGAGGATACAAACTGGCCGCTGAGGACGTTGATGAAGAGTTGGTCAGGACCTCGGTCCAGCCCTTCTCTGAGCAAGGTTCGAACATGGAAGGCAGCTGGGGATTTGGGGTCTTCACCGTCCCCTTCATCTGTAAATGTCAGTGAGGTTGGGCTGGGGTTTATCTCCAATGGGTTGGGTTGAGGTCAGTTGGGTGTTGGGCCTGAATTGACTTAAAGCCCTTCGTGTTTCTGTGGGTTAGGCGGAGGTGACCACCAGGGTGGGGGAAGGAGTTAGTTGGGTTGGGTTGAGTAAAGATGGACTCCAGTTGGTTTCTGTATCGATGGTGGATGATGTAATTGCATCTTGCTTACTTAATATACTACTCCTGTATCTCAAGGGACTCGTTGATGGTTTTTCGAATCTTCCTGGTCTACATTACAAACAAATCTATGCTTCACTCTCTTCATAACTCAATACTATCTTAAACCAAACAGTAAGTCTGGGTTTAGGTGGGGACTGCAGATGCTGGAGATTAGAGTGGTGCTGGAAAAGCACAGGCAGCATCTGAGGAGCAGGAAAGTCGACATTTCAGACAAGAGCCCTTCGTCAGTAAATCTGGGTTGGTCAGCAAAACTTGCCCAGTTTGGGTTCTGCCAGGGACACTCAGCCCCTGACCGCATTACGGCCTTGGTTCAAGCATAGACAAAAGAGGTGAATTCAAGAGGTGAGGTAAGAGTGACATCTGAAATAACTCAACAGAGGCCAGTATCCTGTCACCAAGTCACTCTTTATTGACACGCATATAGTACTTGACGCTGGTCTGGTTCCCTCAGAGCCAGCTGTGAGAGCAAGCAGAACCTCTGACCCTCATATTGATTTTTTTTTTCTTTTCCTTTTTCTTTTTTGCCACCACCAGGACACGGTCCTGTTTCTTTTTCTTGTGTGTGTGTGTAGATGTGAGACACAGTGAAAGACAGACTCTCATATTGATTTTTTTTTCTTTTTTAATAGAGTTGGAGGGGGAATGTTCTTGTTCATCTTTTTTTTTCTTTTTTTCTTTTCTTTTTTTTCTCACTCCTCTTTTTTTTCTTTTTTTCTTTTTTTTTCTTTTATATATATATTTTTTTAATTTAACCCCCACACTACCGCCTAACTGAGGTAGTGCTTATTTTTTCCCCAGCACCCATGGTGTGTGTGTGTAGATGTGAGACACAGTGAAAGACAGACCCTCATATTGATATCTGTCAGCCAGGGCTCCCTGATTGGACCAGGTTAACAGCCCCAATCAGAAAACTCATGTTCTATGAGGTCTACCTGGCTGACCATGTAACAAATACATCAACAACCATTGTCATCAGGACCTGATTTAACTGAGTGAGGCATCAAGGAAGTCGAGCACAATTGGTTTGAGGTATAAGGAGAGGCTGGATAGGCTGGGACATTTTTCACTGCAGTGTCAGAGGTTGCAGGGCGACCTTATCGAGGTTTATAAAATCATGAGGGGTACAGGCAAGGTTAGTAGCAAAGACCTTTTCTTTAGGGTCGGGGAATTCAAAACGAAGAGGGCATAGGTTTAGGGTGAGAGGGGAAAGGGACCTGAGGGGCAACTTTTTCACGAAGAGGGTGGTGCGTGTATGGAATGAGCTGCCAGAGGAGGTGGTGGGGGCTGGTACAATTACAACATTTAAGAGGCATTTGGATGGGTATATGAATAGGAAGGGTTTGGAGGGATATGGGCCATGTTCTAGCAAAAGTGGTCAGCTTGAATAAGTTGGGCCAAAGGGGCTATTTCCATGCAGTATGATTCTCTGACTCTATTAATCTATGTAAAGTCAGGGTACACATATCTTCCTGAGAGAGAGATGGGACTGAGAGACACCATTCAGTGTACAGATATCTCCCTGAGGGAGAGTCAGAGAGAGAGATAGGGAGAGAGGGGACTGAGAGACATCAGTCAGTGTACTGATATCTCCCTGAGAGAGAGAGAGGGAGAGAGAGAGAGAGATAGAGAGGGGACTGAGAGACATCAGTCACTGTACTGATCTCTCCCTCAGAGAGAGCGAGATGGGACAGAGAGACACCAGTCAGTGTACAGATACGTCCCACAGAGAAAGACAGAGAGAGAGAGACCAGTCAGTGCACAGATATCTCCCTGAGAGAGAGTCAGAGAGAGGTAGAGAGAGAAGAGGCTGAGAGACATTAGTCAGTGTACTGATACCTCCCTGAGAGAGAGAGACAGAGACAGAGAGAGAAACAGAGAGAGAGTGGTCTGAGAGACATCAGTCAGTCTACAGATATCTCTCTGTGTGTGAGAGAGAGAGAGAGGGGGGACTGAGAGGCACCAGTCAGTCTACAGATATCTCCCTGACAGAGAGAGAGAGAGAGAGAGAGAGAGAGGGGGGGGACTGAGAACAACAGTCAGTGTACTGATATCTCCCTAAGAGAGAGAGAGACCAGTCAGTGTACAGATATCTCCCTGAGAGAGAGTCAGAGAGAGAGGTAGAGAAAGAAGAGGTTGAGAGACATTAGTCATTGTACTGATATCTCCCTGAGAAAGAGCAACAGAGACAGAGAGACAGAGAGAGAGAGAGAGAGAGAGAGAGACCAGTCAGTCTACAGATATCTCTCTGAGAGAGAGAGAGAGAGGGGACTGAGAACAACAGAGGGTGTACTGATATCTCCCTGAGAGAGGGAGAGAGAGAGAGGGGGTTCTGAGAGACACCAGTCAGTCTACAGATATCTCCCTGAGACAGAGAGAGAGAGAGAGAGAGAGAGAGAGGACTGAGAACAATAGAGGGTGTGCTGATATCTCCCTGAGAGAGGGAGAGAGAGAGACCAGTCATTGTGCATAAATCTCCCTGAGAGAAAGAGGAGACTGGGAGACACCAGTCAGTGTGCAGGTATCTCCCTAAGAGAGAGAGAGAGAGAGATAGAGAGAGAGAGAGAGAGAGAGAGAGAGAGTGATGGGACTGAGAGACACTAGTCAGTTTACAGATATCTCCCTGAGAGAGACAGAGAGAGCAATAGAGGGAGAGAGGGGACAAAGGAGCATCAGTCAGTGAACTGATATCTCTATGAAAGAGAGAGAGAGAGAGAGGACTGAGAGATAACAGTCAGTGTACAGATGCTTCCCTGAGAGAGAGGAGAGAGGCAGAGAGAGAGAGAGAGAAAGAGAGAGAGAGACCAGTCAGCATACAGATATCTCCCTGTGAGAGAGAGAGATGGGTGACTGAGAGATACCAGTCAGTGTAGAGATATTTCACTGGGAGAGAGAGGGGTTTATGTGTTTTCAGTAGCTCCCTGGATTGTGAAGAATGGACAGCTTGTGTTTTGGCTGGGAAAATTTTCCCAGGATCCTCTGCTCTGTGGCCATTGCCTTATCTCTTGGCTGACATTTCATTGCCTGTTGATTGATCCCTGGCCAATCTGCCAAAGAGGCTGATTCATGGGCGGGGCAGAGTGTTATCTGCTCTGACAGGAGCCAGGTGTTGCTTGGCGGGGTATCAGGAGTCTGGTCTGAAAGTGTATATAAACCCAGGGTGCATCGTGTACAAATCACCTCAGCTAGAGGCAAACAGACAACTTACTGTGAGACTCCCGAATCACCACAACCATGAAGTACCTGTTTCTGTTCCTCCTGGTCAGCCTGATGGCAGTGGTCATGGCATGTATGTAGCAGTGTGCTGTCCCACTCACCCCCTGGTAGTGGTCAGCTTTTTAATGTCAGTCTTGCTCTCGCGACCTCCAGACGGAGCTCCGAGTGTCCAGGTAGACCATGGACAGAGCTCGCAGTCTCTGGACGGAGCTCCGAGTGTCCAGTGTAGACCATGGACAGAGCTCGCAGTCTCTGGACGGAGCTCCGAGTGTCCAGTGTAGACCATGGACAGAGCTCACAGCCTCTGGACGGAGCTCCGAGTGTCCAGTGTAGACCATGGACAGAGCTTGCAGTCTCTGGACGGAGCTCCGAGTGTCCAGTGTAGACCATGGACAGAGCTCGCAGTCTCTGGACGGAGCTCCGAGTGTCCAGTGTAGACCATGGACAGAGCTCACAGCCTCTGGACGGAGCTCCGAGTGTCCAGTGTAGACCATGGACAGAGCTCACAGTCTCTGGACGGAGCTCCGAGTGTCCAGTGTAGACCATGGACAGAGCTCGCAGCCTCTGGACGGAGCTCCGAGTGTCCAGTGTAGACCATGGACAGAGCTCGCAGCCTCTGGACGGAGCTCCGAGTGTCCAGTGTAGACCATGGACAGAGCTCGCAGCCTCTGGACGGAGCTCCGAGTGTCCAGTGTAGACCATGGACAGAGCTCGCAGCCTCTGGACGGAGCTCCGAGTGTCCAGTGTAGACCATGGACAGAGCTCGCAGCCTCTGGACGGAGCTCCGAGTGTCCAGTGTAGACCATGGACAGAGCTCGCAGTCTCTGGACGGAGCTCCGAGTGTCCAGTGTAGACCATGGACAGAGCTCGCAGCCTCTGGACGGAGCTCCGAGTGTCCAGTGTAGACCATGGACAGAGCTCGCAGCCTCTGGACGGAGCTCCGAGTGTCCAGTGTAGACCATGGACAGAGCTCGCAGCCTCTGGACGGAGCTCCGAGTGTCCAGTGTAGACCATGGACAGAGCTCACAGCCTCTGGACGGAGCTCCGAGTGTCCAGTGTAGACCATGGACAGAGCTCACAGTCTCTGGACGGAGCTCCGAGTGTCCAGTGTAGACCATGGACAGAGCTCGCAGCCTCTGGATGGAGCTCCAAGTACCCAGTGTAGACCATAGACAGAGCTCACAGTAATTGGAGAGTATTCCCACTCAGTCCTGACTTGTGCCTCATTGATGGTGTACAGTCTTTGAGGAGTATGGCAAAGTCTTTTCCCTGGGGTGGGGGAGTCCAGAACTAGAGGGCGTAGGTTTAGGGTGAGAGAGGGGAAAGATATAAAAGAGACCTCAGGGGCAACCTTTTCACACAGAGTATGGAATGAGTTGCCAGAGGAAGTGGTGGAGGCTGGTACAATTGCAACATTTAAAATGCATTTGGATGGATATATGAATAGGAAGAGTTTGGAGGGATATGGGCCGGGTGCTGGCAGGTGGGACTAGCTTGGGTTGGGATATCTGGTCCGCATAGACGGGTTGGACCAAAGGGTCTGTTTCCATGCTGTACATCTCTATGACTCTATGAGTCAGGAGGTGAGTTACTCGCAGTAGGATTCCAAGCCTTTGACCTGCTCTTGTCGCCACCGTTTTTATGCGGTGAGCCCAATTAAGTTTCTGGTCAATGGCAATGCTTGGAATGTTGATGAAAGAAATTATATATTCCAGAATTATATATTAGCAGATTGCTAATGACAGAGACTGTGTAATGAAAATGGTGTTAAAACTGACATGAACTGTTTGTGCTGAAAATATAGACTTCAAATGCATTCTTCACAAATAAAACTGATATAACTTCATTTATTCCACAGTTGGTCAACCCTACAGGAAAGGTATTGCATTTCATTCTTACTGTCTGTCTCCTAATGAAGCTTAGCAATGAGGACTGAAAGTTAAAGAATGTTAGTGCCAGTGTTTCCCTTCCATAGAGTGGATTGGCCATGCTAAATTATCCCATAGTGTCCAGGGATGTGCAGGTTAGGGTGGATTGGCCATGCTAAATTATCCCATAGTGCCCAGGGATGTGCAGGTTAGGGTGGATTGGCCATGCTAAATTGTCCCATAGTGCCCAGGGATGTGCAGGTTAGGGTGGATTGGCCGTGCTAAATTATCCCATAGTGCCCAGGGATGTGCAGGTTAGGGTGGATTGGCCATGCTAAATTATCCCATAGTGCCCAGGGATGTGCAGGTTAGGGTGGATTGGCCATGCTAAATTATCCCATAGTGCCCAGGGATGTGCAGGTTAGGGTGGATTGGCCGTGCTAAATTATTCCATAGTGTCCAGGAATGTGCAGGTTAGGGTGGATTGGCCATGCTAAATTATCCCATAGTGCCCAGGGATGTGCAGGTTAGGGTGGATTGGCCGTGCTAAATTATCCCATAGTGCCCAGGGATGTGCAGGTTAGGGTGGATTGGCCATGCTAAATTATCCCATAGTGCCCAGGGATGTGCAGGTTAGGGTGGATTGGCCGTGCTAAATTATCCCATAGTGTCCAGGAATGTGCAGGTTCGGTGTATTAGTCAGGGGTAAATGTAGAGTAATGGGGAATGGGTGGGTTACTCTTCGGAGGGCCGGTGTGGACTTGTTGGGCTGAATAGCCTGTTTTCATACTGTAGGGATTCTATGATGTATTAATGGGGGGGCGGGAGGGAGAGTTAATTCTCTATCTCGGTTACAGAATTGGCTCCGCTTTTCTTACAGTCCCCTCCCAGGTCTACACGTATAAGAAAGCTATCCTTCCCAAACCTTGGTCGAGACAAATTGCCACTCCTTCAGTTGAACCCCTGCACTGGAAATCTCAAAACTGGCCTTTTGTGATGAGATACCAGGAGTGTGCCGTCCACACACAGTGGGAAGAAGAAAACACTAATGTTTCCTACATGCACATTTAATGACAAGGTTCAAAACCACGCGACACCAGGTTATAGTCCAACAGGTTTACTTGGAAGCACTAGCTTTCTGAGTGCTGCTCCTTTATCAGGTAGCTAGTGGAGCAGGATCATAAGGCAGAGAATTTATGGCAAAAGATCAAAGTATCCTACAACTGAGGTGATCTATTGAACAAACCGAGATTGCTGTTAAGTCTTTCAGCTTTTAGAATGGGTTGCACAAGGTCGAATCTAATTGTTGAAAGAGTAATGCCAACTCATTCTGAACATATAGAACTGATTGGGCTCCATATGCAGATTTCCGATTCACCTTCCGTCGGTAATACTCAGGAACACAAGCCTGTTTCATTTCCTGGGACTGCCAGTGTATTCTGCATCAGGAATTGTTTTTAATTTCCTAAATCTGGTTCTCGACAGTGCACAACGGCTGTGTCTCTGGACAACACCAAATGTTGCTTGAGACCAAATACTCACCACTGCGCTGTCCCCGTGTTCATTGATATCCAGATCCTCATAACAGTGCGTGAATTGTGTGGCACGGTGGCTCAGTGGTTAGCACTGCTGCCTCACAGGGACCCTGGTTCGATTCCAGCCTTGGGTGACTGTGTGGAGTTTGCACATTCTCACTGTGTCTACGTAGGTGTCCTCCCACAGTCCAGATTTGTGCAGGTTAGGGTGGATTGGCTGTGCTGAATTGTCCCACAGTGTTCATGGATGGTGCAGGTTAGGGTGGATTGGCTGTGCTGAATTGTCCCATAGTGTTCGGGGATGGTGCAGGTTAGGGTGGATTGGCTGTGCTAAAGTGTCCCATAGTGTTCAGGGATGGTGCAGGTTAGGGTGGATTGGCCGTGCTAAATTGTCCCATAGTGTTCAGGGATGGTGCAGGTTAGGGTGGATTGGCCGTGCTAAAGTGTCCCATAGTGTTCAGGGATGGTGCAGGTTAGGGTGGATTGGCTGTGCTGAATTGTCTCATAGTGTTCAGGGGTGGTGCAGGTTAGGGTGGATTGGCTGTGCTAAATTGTCCCATAGTGTTCAGGGGTGGTGCAGGTTAGGGTGGATTGGCCGTGCTAAATTGTCCCATAGTGTTCAGGGATGGTGCAGGTTAGGGTGGATTGGCCGTGCTAAATTGTCCCATAGTGTTCAGGGATGGTGCAGGTTAGGATGGATTGGCTGTGCTGAATTGTCTCATAGTGTTCAGGGGTGGTGCAGGTTAGGGTGGATTGGCCGTGCTGGATTGTCCCATCATGCCCAGGGATGTGCAGGTTAGGGTGGATTGGCTGTGCTGAATTGTCCCATAATGTTCAGGGATGTGCAGGTTAGGGTGGATTGGCCGTGCTGAATTGTCCCATAGTGTTCAGGGATGGTGCAGGTTAGGGTGGATTGGCCGTGCTAAATTGTCCCATAGTGTTCAGGGATGGTGCAGGTTAGGGTGGATTGGCCGTGCTAAATTGTCTCATAGTGTTCAGGGGTGGTGCAGGTTAGGGTGGATTGGCCGTGCTGGATTGTCCCATCATGCCCAGGGATGTGCAGGTTAGGGTGGATTGGCTGTGCTGAATTGTCCCATAATGTTCAGGGATGTGCAGGTTAGGGCGCATTAGTCAGGGGTAAATGTAGGGTAGGGGAATGGGTTACTCTTCGGAGGGTCAGAGTGGGCTTGTTGGGCCGAAGGGCCTGTTTCCACATTGTAAGGATGCTCATTCTAATTTTGTAAGAAAGTGAATGTTTTTAGATTAGATTAGATTAGATTACTTACAGTGTGGAAACAGGCCCTTCGGCCCAACAAGTCCACACCGCCCCGCCGAAGCGCAACCCACCCATACCCCTACATCTACATCTACCCCTTACCTAACATTACGGGCAATTTAGCATGGCCAATTCACCTGACCTGCACATCTTTGGACTGTGGGAGGAAACCGGAGCACCCGGAGGAAACCCACGCAGACACGGGGAGAATGTGCAAACTCCACACAGTCAGTCGCCTGAGGTGGGAATTGAACCCGGGTCTCTGGCACCGCGAGGCATTAGTGCTAACCACTGTGCCACCGTGCTGCCCACAAATGTTTGGGACGTGAGCATGGTAGACTGGCCAGCATTTGATTGTTGCGAATGTTTCCACCTTACCTGTTGCACCGATGTGTTGGACTCCTTGAGGATGGGGATATTTCATAGAATCATTGGATTGTACAGTACAGAAGGAGGACATTTGGCCCATGGTGAATGTTCCAGATCCTGAAAGAGTGTTCCAGTTAGTCCCACACTCCAGCCCTACCTCGGTAGCCCTCTAACTCCCATCATTTTCAAATGTGTGGAGCCTCCTCCTCCCGTGATTTGTTTAATCGTCCACCACCATTCGCGACTGGACGTGACAGGACTGCAGAGCTTTGATCTGATTGGTTGCTTGTGGGATCGCTAAGCTCTGCCAATCACTTGCTGCTTCTGCTGTTTGGTGGCTTAACCAGGTTGGCATCTCATTTTCAGGTGCTGTTCCTGGCATGCCCTCTCGCACTCTCTGTTGAAGCAAGGTCAATCCCCTGGCTTGATGGTAAAGGTTGAGTGGGGGTTATGCTGGGCCATGAGGTTACAGATTGTACAATTCTGCTGCTAACAATAGCCCACAGCGTCTCATGGATGCCCAGACTTGAGTTGCAAGATCTGTTCACAGCTGAGCCCTTTCCGATCCGATTTTGATAACAGTGCGTCAGCCAAAGTTGTGTTTCAATTCCCCTCGCTGTGGAAAGCTCCTGACATTTTCTACTCTTTGCAGTTAACAATAAAAACATTAGGTGGCGCTGGTGTGCTTTCATTCATGGAGGGTGACATTCCACCTTCAGATCCCAGTGCTCTACCTTTACATTGAGACTATCCCACTTAGTGTGCCCTAACAATGTGTGTGCATCTGTAAGGCCACAGTGTAGGAGCAGAAGCAGACCATTCGGTCCATCAGGCAAGTCCTGTCGACCAATGGCTAGTCTGAATACCCTGGACTCCACTTTCCTGCCCTCTTCCCTCAACTCCCTCACCGTTTAAAAATCTGGGCACGACCTCAATTACAATGGGTGTTGCGTGTTTGTGAATTGTTCCAGTTCATGACAGGAGTTGCCAGTCTTCTCCCAGCATCTGGAATGGGTTCAGAACATTGTTCCCTCAGCTGGCACTTCAACACTGTTATGTCTGGAGCAGATGCTATCCTTTCCCTTGAGGCCTACATCCTATGAGTGAATAAGTGAGGAAATTGAATGTGATAACTCTGTTCCAGTGAGGTGTGCCAAATGCATTTGTTTACCTGCTGTATATGTCCAAGCGGAGGAATAATTTTTATCACCTAATTCACGGTTAATTCTGAGCCACACAAGTCTGTCTTTGCCTGAGCTCTGACTGTTGACCAGACCATGTTGTTAGAATCCCTACTGTGTGGAAACAGACCATTCGGCCCAAATGATCCTCCAAAGAGTATCCCACCCAGACCCATTCCCCTACCCTATTATTCTACATTTACCCCTGACTAATGCACCTAACCCACACACCCCTGGACACTATGGGCTAGGAGAGTTCAAAAGTGCACAGAGCCTAACATTGGGTGGCTGCTGAAGCTGGGTATGTGGGTTGGTTAGTTCAGTTGCCTGAATAGCTGGCTTGCAGTAGTACAGTGTGTTACTTATGAAGCACAGGTTCGATTCCCACACTCCAGTTAGTGTTACCAAGAAAGGAACAGCTTCTCAAACTCAGCTCTGCTGAGGCATGGTTAAACTCAGCAGCAGCCAGCTCTCTCTCTCTCTCAAAGAAGAGAGCAAGCCCTCTTTCCCCAGTAAGCGTGACCTATAATTCTGAATCTGTTAATTGTTGCAGTGACTGGGATATCTGGGTGGGTTGGACCGAAGGGTCTGTTTCTGTGCTGAACATCTCTATGACTATGATGTACTACAACTCATTCTCTGCCGACAATGTACATTAACACACGTCTGTGTTTTCTTTCTCTTTTCACAGTTCCTCCTCCCTTTTATGGTATCGTATTTCCTTTTATTTTACATTTCATTCTCAAAACAAATGAAGCTTGAAAGGGCTGGAAGCCTGAAAATTGTTGATTATAAGGGTGAATCACTTCATAGCACATTGGCTTCCTTTATTCCGGGGGGTGGATTTCCCTGATGTGGGCCATTGGGATCACAGAAAACCCTGGATATCTTTGCCTAAGATTGTGCAAGAATTAGGTTGGGTTGGGATATCTGGACGGGTTGGACCGAAGGGTCTGTTTCCATTCTGTACATCTCTATGATTCTATAACTGGGGGTACAGGTGATGACTCGGGGGCTAGAATGGTTCGGTGGCTCTTTCTGACTGGCGATGGGCCAAGTGGCCTGATCTCTCCGCTCTGCAGACACTGCAAAATATCTGTGGAACGCTTGGGCGTAGCATCGCAGTTCAATGCAATTCAAGACTTTGGGAGCCACTCAGCAGATGACCTAGTAGCTGAAGGAGGGTCATTCAGCCCCTTGAAGCCGCTCCATCTTTCAATACCATTGCGGCTTTCACCGGGTTACTTCGCATTCCTGCTCAGACCCGTCATTTATCAAGAATCTAGCCATGTCTGTCCTCAAACTCATACTGCATCATTGAGTTTGTCCTGTCGAAAGTGCCCGATTACCTGCATTTGTCCCACTTTCCTGCACTCTGCCTTTGGTGTTCGATAATCAATGGTTCAACTTTGACCACTTTTTAAAGAAAAGACTCATCACTCTCTTAGAAAATATTTCTTCACATTTCGATCTCAAATGGGGTGACCCCTGATTTGACTCCTGGTATAAGATCCTCTCCAAGTCCACCCTGTTGGGAGACCTCTCAGTCCTGTTCTATGTCTTAATCCAGCCTATTTAACCAATCCATGTGCCATCATCACTGCCTGCATTTTTAGTTTAAATGACTAGTTTTGGATCCATTCCTTCCTCCGTAAAATTTGGCCGATGGATCTCCAGCCCTGAGTTGTAATCATTAACCAGATCACCACTATAAATCGATCACCTCAATAGCCACACATTGCCACTATATCAAAAGCGGAAAGATCTCATCAAAAAAATAAGGTATTTAAATCAGTGGGTGTGAAAAATTAGTTCAATTTTTTAAAGATTTAGGCCAAATGTGATAAAAGAGAAAATTAATATCACACTCCACGCTTTGGTGGAAGAGGGTTAGATTGTCAGAGAGCCATAGAATCATCCAGCACAGGAACAGACCCTTTGGCCCAACCAGCCCGTGCTGACCATAATCCCAAACTAAACCAGTCCCAGCTGCCTGCTCCTGGCCCATATGCCTCCAAACCTGTTCTATTCATGGACTTATCCAAGCATCTTTTAAACGTTGTAACCGCACCCTCATCCATCGCTTCCTCTTGAGTGCCATTTCACCCACGAACCACCCTCTGTGTAAATAGGTCGCTCCCTGTGTCTTTTTTAAATCTTTTCTCCTCCCACCTTAAAATTATGCCCCCGATTCTTGAAATCCCCCACCCTAGGGAAAACAGACCTGCCAGTCACCTTATCTATAATCCCTCATGATTTTGTAAACTTGGATAAGGGTCACCCCTCAGCCTCCTACACTCCAGTGAGAAAAGTCCCAGTCTCTCTTTGGGACTCAAACCCTCCATTCCTGGCAAAATCCTGGCAAATCTCTTCTGTGCCCGCCTCCACCACTTCCTCAGGAAGTTCATTCCACACGAGAGCTACTCTCTGTGTTAAAAGAAAATTGCCCCTCCTGCCTTTTTTAAATCTCTCTCCACTCACTTTAAAACGAACAAGGATTGATGAATAAAAGAGGACAAAGGCTCGCTCAATGATTAGAAGTGTGGGTGGCACAGTGGTTAGCACTGCTGCCTCACAGCGCCAGAGACCCGGGTTCAATTCAGGCCTCAGGCGACTGACTGTGTGGAGTTTGCACATTCTCCCCGCGCCTGCGTGGGTTTCCTCCGGGTGCTCCGGTCCTCCCACAGTCCAAAAATGTGCAGGTTAGGTGAATTGACCATGTAAAATTGCCCGCAGTGTTAGGGGCAGGGGTGAATGGGTCTGGGTGGGTTGCGCTTCAGCGGGTCGGTGTGGACCTGCTGGGCCGAAGGGCCTGTTTCCGCACTGTAAGCAATCTAATCTAATCTAGAAGAAAACGACTCAGAAAGTGCCAATGATGGTAAAGAAATTGTAAGTTCCCAATTCATTCTATGCAGACAGTGCTGATTCTTAAACCTTGTTCTTCATTTCTTTTCCTACAGGCTCCATTCCCATCTATGGTAAGTTATTTAATTTTCTGCATTTACTTCACCAGAATGAATAACCATCATGCCTGAGCCAAGAGGACTGTTGAATATGGTGAACCACTGCACCATCATCCCAATCATTGGCATCACGCTCACTATTACAACGAGGTGATAGGGTGATGTGTTTCACCTTGGACACAGTGGCCTGCGAATGGACTATTTTTGGGGGGGGGGAGGGGTGGTCGTTCTCCGCCCAAAAAAAAGCAAAACAATCCGTTTCCTCAGATCAAGCTGTTGAATTAGACACTTATCTGCCTTGAAGGGAAGTGACACCAGTTTATTTGGATTTCTCTGTGACTGTATGACTCTAAACCCTGGTCTGTGCGAGCTGGCCACACTCAGACAGGCTGCTTCTATTGTTCCAACTTTAAAAAAGACCCCAAGGCCTGACAAGCTCTCGAGCTTCTGGTAGACTGTCCAGTGCCTCTGCCTTACAACCTCACTTCAAAAACAAACCGGGACAAAATAATCTCTTCAAGTCACGACATTGTTCCATAACCGTAATACTGTCTCACAAGTAATAACTGTTATGGACCAGACTAACTCCCCTCAAATATTTTAGGAAGGTAGCCTAGACCCTACCTTTTTTGTATTTTTAAAGATAAGTGTAAAGGGCCTGTGTTCCAGATGCAATTCAAACCACTCGACGTGAAGTAAAACATGTTATATTCAAGCACTATAGTTAAATTGCAACAAATGAAAGAGGATGGATGTTGCCAGGGTTGGAGGGTTTGAGCTATGGGAGAGGCTGAACAGGCTGAGGCTGTTTTCCCTGGAGTGTCAAAGGCTGAGGGGTGACCTTTTTAGATTAGATTAGATTAGATTACTTACAGTGTGGAAACAGGCCATTCGGCCCAACAAGTCCACACCGCCCCGCCGAAGCGTAACCCACCCATACCCCTACATCTACATTTACATTTACCCCTTACCTAACACTATGGGCAATTTAGCATGGCCAATTCACCTGGCCTGCACATCTTTGGACTGTGGGAGGAAACCGGAGCACCCGGAGGAAACCCACGCAGACACGGGGAGAACGTGCAAACTCCACACAGTCAGTCGCCTGAGGCGGGAATTGAACCCGGGTCTCAGGCGCTGTGAGGCAGCAGTGCTAACCACTGTGCCACCGTGCCGCCCACCTTTATAGAGGTTTATAAAATCATCAGGCGCATGGATAGGGTAAATACACAAAGTCTTTTCCCTGGGGTGGGGGAGTCCAGAATTAGAGGGCATTGGGTTAAGGTGAGAGGGGAGAAATTTAAATGGGACTTAAGGGGCAGCTTTTTCACACAGAGGGTGGTGCGTGTATGGAATGAGCTGTCAGAGGATGTGGTGGAGGCTGATACAATTGCAACATTTAAAAGGCATCTGGATGGGTATATGAATAGGAAGGGTTTAGAGGGATATGGGCCAAGTGCTGGCAAATGGGATGAGATTAGGTTAGGATATCTGGTCGGCATGGATGAGTTGGGCTGAAGGGTCTGCTTCCGTGCTGTACAGCTCTATGACTCTATAACTTCGAATAACTTAACTCTATTTGAACACTTAGCAGAATAATAGACACAGTAACTATTACTGACTAACTGTTCCAATGTAGTAACATCCCATAAACACATCGCTGGGCAAAAAAGCAAATTCCAAAAAGTTGATTTCTCTCCTAGTTAACCCAGCAGCAGTGAGAAACCCCACTTTCCCACTGTAACTGAGAGAAGGGGGAGATAGCTTCTACTCCTTCAAGCCCACAACAGCAACTTCTTAAAGCCAAACCTAAAAACTAAGACAAAACTATTGGTCAAAGCATTGAGTATAGGAGTTGGGAGGTCATGTTGTGGCTGTACAGGACATTGGTGAGGCCACTTTTGGAATTTTCCATGCAATTCTGGTTTCCCTGCTATAGGAAGGATATTGCGAAACTTGAAAGGGTTCAGAAAAGGTTGACAAGGATGTTGCCAGGGTTGGAGGATTTGAGGTACGAGGAGAGGCTGAATAGGCTGGGGCTGTTTTCCCTGGAGCATCGGAGGCTGAGGGGTGACCTTATAGAGGTTTATAAAATCACGAGGCGCATGGATAGGATAAATAAACAAGGTCCTTTCCCTGGGGTAGGGGGAGTCCAGAACTAGAGGGCATAGGTTTAAGGTGAGAGGGGAAAATTTTAAAAGGACTTAAGGGGCAACTTTTGCACTCAGAGGGTGGTGCGTGTATGGAATAAGCTGCCAAAGGAAATGGTCGAGGTTGGTACAATTACAACATTTAAAAGGCATCTGGATGGGTATATGGATAGGAAGAGTTTGGAGGGATATGGGCCAAGTGCTGGCAAATGGGACTAGGTTAGGTTGGGATATCTGGTCAGCATGGACAAGTTGGACCAAAGGGTCTGTTTCCATGCTGTACATCTCTATGACTCTATGACTCTAAACCCTGGTCTCTGAAACCAGGCCACACCCAGCCAGGCTGCTTTTATTGTTCCAACTTTTTAAAAAGTCCATGGCCTGTCAAGCTGATTACTCTAGTGTTTCTGGTAGACTGTCCGGCACCTCTGCCTTACAACCTCTCTTCAAAAACAAACCAGGACAAAATAATCTCTTCAAGTCACAGCATTGTTCCATAACCTCTAACTCTGGCTTCTTAGAGTGAGATGCCAATGACACACAGAAGAGTTAGGAGCTGAACTTAGATTGAGTAGGCACTATCCCTGTGCTCCAGTGAACAATGGTATGATGACTCATGTGCAAAGCTGCCTTATCATTTGACTGAATCTAATTGCTCCCTTCAGTAAAGTTCACCAATATATATAATGGATAGTTCTTTGTGCAGGGATATACGGCCATCTCATTGAATAAGGTTGAGGACATTCCAAACTGCTTAGGTCGGTTCCTGCTCTGAGAGGAAATCATTGACCAGACCATTGATCCAGCTCAATAGTGTTATGGACTAGGCCAGACCACTCAATTCATTCTTAAGCAGGCAACCCAGACCATAACTTCGCAATTTGTTTCAGTAAGTATACAGTGAAAATTACCCAGAGTAAGTTAGCTAGGTTGACTGCTAGATTTTAAAACAGAAAAGAATTGTATTCACAAATTCACGCAATGAAACACAAAGGACAGAATAAAGAACCCGCATAGAACTCAGCCTATTCAAACTAGACTCCATTATACTGTTCCGAATAGATACCAAGTTCCAACTCAGGCAACTGTCTGTGTGGAGTTTGCACGTTCTCCCTGTGTCTGTGTGGGTTTTCTCCAGGTGCTCCGATTTCCTCCCACAGTCCAAAGCTGTACAGGTTAGGTGAATTGGTCATGCTAAATTGCCCATAGTGTTAGGTGCATTAGTCTGGGATAAATATAGGGTAGGGGAATGGATCTGGGTGGGTTACTCTTTGGAAGGTCAGTGTGGACTTGTTGGGCCAAAGGGGCCTGTTTCCATACTGTAGGGAATCTAATCATCTACACAACAGTCCCAATAAGCAAACCACCTTAGAAACCAATAAAAATGAATGGAACAGATGCTTACATGCTGGAGTTAAAAGGGCAGAGAGAGAGAGAGAGAGTTTGTTTCCAGAGAGAGTTCACTCTTGAACTCCCAACCAGTTCTGGACTGAACTGAACTGCTCAGCTAGAGAACTGACCACTCAGCTTTCATTATACAGGTCACTTCTAAAACATGACCACTTTGGCCTGAAGTCTCATCTGGTTACTTATAAACAAAAAGGTCTCTCAATACCTTTTAATCTCTCGTACCAAACCAGATTGAGTGGAACCGAGAGCAGTTTATTACCCCGCTGAGAAGAAAGGGACATAGTACCTTTGAAAGAAGGAACAGCTTTTAGAAAAAAAAGAGACCAGCTTTTGTGATAATTGTCAGCCACTCTCACTTTATCGAACCCCGAATGATTGGATCAAAGATGGAACCAGATGGAACCAAATAAACTGAGATGGAGTGAGTGTGAAATTCATAGAGTATAGAGACCGGCCCACAGTATTGATTAATAGCTCAGCAGGACAAACTAATTTCAACAATACGTCAAACTGCACGTTATAAACAGGAGGCAGAGGACTATCACAAACTTAGCTATTATATGTTCCAAAAAAAGAAGAGTGAATGGGATTTAAATAGATGGGTCAAATTCTTATAACCTGCTAAGATTAAAGCCAATCAATTTGTCGAGAAATATAAATGAGGAATTCGATTCTCTGCTTTGGTAAGTCATCTGAAACAAGATGAAGGAACAACGCTCCGAAAGCTTGTGATTTTAAATAGACTTGTTGGTGTCGTGTGATTTTGTGATGTTCATCTGAAAGAGGAAGAGAGATGACTAACTTGGAATATAAAAGGGCCTGTTGATTTAATGTTTAAAATGTATGTAGAATCTGTACGTTGCTGAACGGACACTTTATCAAAGAGGTCGTCATGATGGGATGGGTGCACCAACTCACTTTCTGCAAGTAGTGGTTAGTAACACAAATCTTTTTTTTTCTTAAAAACTCACAGACGTTCCTAAATTTTAAGGTACACTCTTGCATTTTACCATGTTTGGATGACAGTGAGTAAATAATAACAGGGCATCTGGGCAAGACACAACGTGAATTGGTGCCAAACATAAGACCTCAGGCCCCACAGTCTTCCCCCCACCCCCCCACCCCTCTTCTTAACGCCGAGAGCTGTGACTTAATGGGATCCTTCAAACTGAATCCAAGGCAGTTTTGTGAGACAGAGAAGCAAGTAGGTTCTGAACAAGAGTCACACCAGACTCCCTCCACAGACCAGCTGAGTTTCTCCAGCGTGTTCTGTGCATGTTTCGGAAGAGTTACACGCTCTGCCTTTATTGACAACTCTTTTCACTCCCAGTATCACAGGTGCTCTCTCCCTCAACCTCCGCGCTCAGATAATTACAGGGCACAGTACCTTCTTTCATCTCTGGATGCCTACATAGATAATAACAAACTTAACAATGGACAGGGAGTTTCTCATTTTCAGAGAGTCAGATTGATGGCTCTCCAGTCTGTCAGCACTCGGAGCGATATTCCTCACCCAAATCTACTTTTCACGTCATTGGGCATTTGGAATGGATACTTTGGCATTATTCTAGTGGGTTAACGGGGATAGGAGGTTTGCAAGTGCTGAGATTTGGGATGATGGAGTGGGCAGGAGGAGAGTGTTCCTTATCAGAGATCACGCCCCCCCCCCCCCCCCATAGAATCCCGGCAGTGAGGAGAAAGGCCATTCTTCCCATTGAGTCTGCACTGACCCTCAGAACAGCATCCTGCCCTATCCCTGCATTTCCTACTACAAACTCCATGCAGCCCAAGGGCGGAATCGAACCCAAGTCCCCGGCGCTGGGAGGCACCAGCAGTGCTGACCACTGAGCCACCTCGGACAGCCGCCCAGGTCAGTCCTGTGTGCCCTCAGTGAACCCGTTCCGGCACCCAGTGAGATGCCAGTCCCTTGGCAAAAAAAAATACTCGCAACAGCGCAGTGTCACCTGATTGCACCACACATCCTGTCTGAGTCACTCAGAACCCTGAGAGAATTCTGTCCTGAGGTCCTCAGCTCCAGAGAGGAGATAGATTTCAGAGGAATTCTGATCAGCTACGCACTGATTGATCCATCATGAGCAAGAGCGGATGACAAAACACCTCCTGTCCCCCCCCTTGTGAAAGTGTGAGGGGTGCGAGACACTGCTTGACAAAGGGATTTTCACACAGAGGGTGGTACGTGTATGGAATGAGCTGCTAGGGATTGTGGTGGAGGCTGGTACAATTGCAACATTTAAGAGGCATTTGGATGGGTATATGAATCGGAAGGGTTTGGAGGGATATGGGCCGGGTGCTGGCAGGTGGGACTAGATTGGGTTGGGATATCTGGTCGATGTGGACAGGTTGGACCGAAGGGTCTGTTTCCATGCTGTACATCTCTATGACTCTATGAATGAGAGTGTGGAAGAGGCAGATTCATGTGGAACATTCTGAGGGGAATGCACAGTAAAAGTGGGAGGAGAATTGGTAAGGCTGTAGGAAAAGGGCAGGCATTCGAACTGGTGGTGGTGGGGTGGTTGGTATCCAGAGAGCCAACATGAACGTGATGGGTGGAATGGACTCTGGTGGGTTCTCACCTTCCCCCCCAGTCCTCTTCAAGGACCGTGCCGAGGAACCGAGTGCATTAACATGTCTTTCCCGGTTTGCAGGGGCCGCTTCCCGGATTGGATCCCAAAACAAACTGATTGCCACTTTCCTGCTCAGAGCCCGCTTAATGTGAAATCAACCAATCGCTGCTCATGGAGGGACAGCCCTGCACCGCTCCATCGGTCCAAAAGAGGGCACCAGATCTCCCTGCCACACCCCAGCCCAGCCCAGGCCTTGGCGATCATTCACAAGGACCGCAAACGATACTATCACTCGGGAGAACGGTCTTCCTCGTTCCCAGTTTGGGGAGGGGGCAGGGAATGATTGTTATCCATTCTTCCATAGGGACGAACCTCCATGCACGAGTTCAGATATATCAAAATAAAAATTCAGTCCTCCAATAGTAACGAAATAATTAGAATTGAATTTCCTCTCTTGGTTTTCTGCTTCTCTTCTGGACGGTGAGAGTGAAGATGCAAACCGGCCGCTGAGGACGTTGATGAAGAGTTGGTCAGGGCCTCGGTCCAGCCCTTCTCTGAGCGAGTTTCGAACGAGGAAGGCAGGTGGGGATTTGGGGTCTTCACCGTTCCCTTCATCTGTAAATGTCAGTGAGGTTGGGCTGGGGTTTATCTCCAATGGGTTGGGTTGAGGTCAGTTGGGTGTTGGGCCTGAATTGACTTAAAGTTGTTTGTGTTTCTGTGGGATAGGCGGAGGTGAACACCAGGGTGGGGTAAGGAGTTAGTTGGGTTGGGTTGAGTCAAGATGGACTCCAGTTGGTTTCTGTATCGATGGTGGAGGATGTAATTGCATCTTGCTTGCTTAATAACTATTCCTGCATCTCAAGGGACACTTTGATGGTTTTTAGAATCTCCCAGGTCGACATTGCAAACATATTTGTACTTCACTCTCTTTATTCCTGAATACTGTCATAAACCAAGCAGCAACATCCAATGGGATTGGGATAACAAGGGCATTTTCTGGGAAATCCCATCAGGATCCGTGTCCATGTCTTAATGATGTGATACATAAACAGTCTGTTGGTTTCAGCATTGACACTATCATCAACCCACTGGAACCAAAAGGGATCTGCATTCGAGTAAAGCTCCCTCTACACTATTCCCATCAAACATTCCCAGGAGAGGGACAGCACAGGGTTAGATACAGTGTAAAGCTCCCTCTACACTGTCCCCCATCAAACACTCCCAGGAGAGGGACAGCATGTCGTTAGATACAGTGTAAAGCTCCCTCTGCACTATCCTCATCAAACACTCCCAGGATAAGGACAGCACGGGGTTAGATACAGAGTAAAACTCGCTCTACATTGTCCCCCATCAAACACTCCCAGGACAAGGACTGCACAGGATTAGGTACAGAGTAAAACTCGCTCTACGTTATCCCCCATCAAACACTCCCAGGACAGGGACAGCACAGGGTTAGATACAGAGTAAATACCCCTTTGCATTGTCCCATCAAACATTCCCAGGACAGGGACAGTAAGGGGTTAGATATAGAGTAATGCACCCTCTACTCTGTCCCCAATCAAACACTCCCAGGATAGGGACAGCATAATGTTAGATACAGAGTAAAGCTCTCTCTACTCTGTCCCCGCATCAAAAACGCCAAGAACGGGGACAGCATGGGGTTAGATACAGAATAAAGCTCACTTTACACTGTCCCCATTAAACACTCCCAGGATAGGGGCAGCACAGGGGTTAGATACAGAGTAAATCTCCCTCTACACTGTTCCCCCATCAAACACTCCCAGGACAGGGACAGCACAGGGTTAGATACAGAGTAAAGCTCCCTCTACACTGTCCCCCATCAAACACTCCCAGGACAGGGACAGCACAGGGTTAGATACAGAGTAAAGCTCCCTCTACACTGTCCCCCATCAAACACTCCCAGGACAGGGACAGCATAAGGTTAGATACAGAGTAAAACTCCCTCTACACTGTCCCCCATCAAACACTCCCAGGACAGGGACAGCACGGGGTTAGATACAGAGTAAAGCTCCCTCTACACTGTCCCCCATCAAACACTCCCAGGACAGGGACAGCATGGGGTTAGTTACAGAGTAAAGCTCCCTCTACACTGTCCCTGCATCAAAAGCCTCCAGGACAGGGACAGGACAGGGTTAGATACACATTAAAGCTGTCTCTATACTGTCCTCCAGCAAACACCCCAAGGACAGTGACAGCATGGGTTTAGAAACAGAGTAAAGCTGCCTCTACACCGTCTCCCATCAAACACTGCCAGGACAGGGACAGCATGAGGTTAGATACAGAGTAAAGCTCCCTCTACACCATCCACATCAAGCACACCCAGGAGAGGGACATCATGGGATTAGACTCAGAGTAAAAACCCCTCTACACTGCCCCCATCAAACACTGCCAGGTGAGGGATAGCACGCGGTTAGATACAGAGTAAAGTTCCCTCCACACTGTCCCCCGTCAAACACTTCGAGGACAGGGACAGCACGGGGGAAGATACAGAGTAAAACTCTCTCTACACTGTCCCCCATCAAAAACTCCGAGGTCAGGGACAACCCAGTTAGAAACAGAGTAAAGCTCTCTCTACATTGTCCCCCATCAAACACTTCCAGGACAGGGACAGCACGGGGTTAAATACAGAGTAAAGTTCCCTCTGCACTCTCCTCCATCAAACACTCCCAGGGGAGGGACAGCATAAGGTTAGATACAGAGTAACTCTCCCTCTATATTGTTCCCATCAAACGCTTCCAGGACAGGAATAGCACAGGTTTATATACAGAGTGAAGCTCTTTCTATACTGTCCCCCAACAAAAACTTCCCAGGATGGGGACAGCATGGGGTTAGATACAGAGCAAAGCAGCATCTACACTGTCCTCCATCAAACACTCCCAGGACACAGGATTGTATACAGTATTGAACAGCACCATCTACTGGTCTGAATTATTTTGAACTTGTCTGAAACGAAACAAGGTTGGTCATTGTTAAAACAGAAGAGACCAGCTGAAGCATGTGGATCTTCAGCCTTGCTGTACCCTGAATCATGGCTGCCCTCCACCAGTCCACTCTGCCCATAAGTCCATGATATCCTTCAGTGAATAGGCTCATTGGCTGACCTCTCAGTCTCCTCAGAGTGAAGATATGACATGAAGATTGGTAGAGTAGCAGAAAGCATAAGGGACTGTCAGAGAACACAGGAGAATATAGATAGACTGGAGAGTTGGGCAGAAAAGTGGCAGATGGTTTTCAGTCCAGACAAATGTGAGGTGATGCATTTAGGCAAAATTAATTCCAGAACGAATTATACAATGAATGGAAGAGCTTTGGGAAAAGTTGATGGGCAGAGAGATTTGGGAGTGCAGGTCCATTGTACCCTGAAGGTTGCTGCACAGGTGGATAGAGTGGTCAATAAAGCATATGGTATGCTTGCCTTCATTGGACGGGGTATTGAGTATAAGAGCTGGTAGGTCATGTTAAAATTGTCCATGACATTGATTCAGCTGCATTTAGAATACAGTGTACAGTTCTGGTGGCCACGTTACCAAAAGAATGTGAACGCTTTGGAGAGGGTGCAGAGAAGGTTTACGAGGATGTTGCCTGGTATGGGAGGTGCTAGCTATGAAGAGAGGTTGAGTAGGTTAGGTTTATTTTCATTAGAAAAACGAGATTGAGGGGTGGGGGGATCTGATTGAGGTTTACAAAACCATGAAGGGTATAGACAGGGTGGATAGAGATAAGCTTTTTCCCAGGGTGAAGGATTCAATAATGAGAGGTCACTCTTTCAAGGTGAGAGGTGGAAAGTTTGAGGGGAATACACACGGCAAGTACTTCACACAGAGGGTGGTGGGCGTTTGGAAGGTGTTGCCGGCAGAGGTGGGAGAGGCAGGCACGGGAGATTGATTTAAGGTACGTCTGGACAGATGCATGAGTCGGTGAGGAGCAGAGGGATACAGGTGCTTAGGAATTGGGCGACAGGTTCAGACAGTACATTTGGATCGGCTCAGACTTGGAGGGCCGATGGGCCTGTTCCTGGGCTGTAAATTTTCTTTGTTCTATATCGCTACTTTCCTTCGTTTGAAAGGGCAGAGTGCTTTCTTCTGACACCCTGAGCTGGTGCTCTGGATCTCATGTTTTATTTCAGCTCCCTGGTACAATGGCATCATATATCATGGAAAGAAACCCTTCGGCCCAACCACACCCCAAACTGAACTAGTCCCAGCTGCCTGCTCCTAGCCCGTATCCCTCCAAACCTTTCCTATTCATGGACTTATCCAAACGTCTTTTAAATGTTGTAACTGTACCCACATCCACCACTTCCTCTGGAAGGTCATTCCACACACGAACCACCCTCTTGTAAAAAGGTTACCCCTCATGTCTTTTTAAAACCTCTCTCCTCTCACCTTAAAAAAATATGCCCTCTAGTTTTAAACTCACCCACCCTAGGGAAAAGACACCTGCCACCACCACATGCCCCTTGAGATTTTATAAACCTCTATAAGGTCACCCTTCAATATTCTAGTGAAAAAAGGTCCCAGCCTAATCCAGCATCTCCTTATATTTCACACTGTTAATGACACTTTCCGTCTCTTTGCTGATGTTCGAGAGTGGACTGATGGGGTGACGATTGGGCAGGGCTGCTTTTTATGTAGAGGACATCCCTGGGCATTGTCCAGGGGGGATGCCAACATTGTAACTGCACTGGAAGAGCTTGGCTAGGTGACCAGCAAGTTGTGGAGCACAAGTCTTCAGTACTATTGCCGGAATGTTGTCAGGGCCCATAGCCAGTGTCTCCAACCGTTTCTTCACTTCGCGTGGAGTGAATCTAGTTGGCCGAAGACTGGAGGGGCCTGCGATGAGTCATCCACTCGGCACTTCTGGCTGAAGGTTACTGCGAAAGCTTCTGCCTAATCTTTTGCGCTGATGTGCTGGCCCACTGAATAAATTTAAGGGGGAGACAGACAGATTTCTAATGGGTAGTGGGGTTGAAGGGTGGGGCAAGAAAATGGAGTTGAGGCCAAGACCTCTATAAGGTCACCCTTCAATATTCTAGTGAAAAAAAGGTCCCAGCCTATCCAGGATCGTATCGAAGGGTGGTGTGGGTTTCAGGACCTCTTCCTGCTCCCAGTTCCAATAAACATCTGCTAGATTCTTGACAAATAAAGGGAGTGAGGTGCTTGAGGGTGAAGGAGTGAAAATGAATGGAGGGGTCGTGGCGTAATGGAAATGCAGACTGGTCTTGAGGAATTGGTTAACTCAGACCGTTGGCAGACTGTGCCAGGTGGCAATGCCAATGTGCCACATCACAGGAAGAAACCTGGCAAAGGGTGACCTGAGTGAATGAGTCTCATGACCTGCCCTTGATATCAAAATAATTATCAAGGAACAGCCTATCCTGCATTGATTGTGTTCCCTATCTTGAATGTCACAATGGTCCCCGTGAATATTTATTGGGCCAGGGGTGGGTGAGAGGTGGGGGGGGGGGGGGCGACTCCCCAGCGTCTGACGTGGCATCCTTGAAGAAGGAGATCGAGCAGCGACACCGAGCATTCTGGGAGTTGAAGTCAATGGCGGGATGATTAACAAAATGACATTGTGGGGTCGGAGGGGAGCGGAGTCTCTGAAAAGGCAGAACAGAGCATTAGCGAGAGGAGAGAGGATGGGGAAAAGGGCACTGGAGAATTGAACCGGTCTCACCCGGAGTTGCCTGTCCATCAGCGCACTCCACCATGTCCCCTCCTGCCCCAGGCCCCCACTAGACTCACAATCTCCCAGGAGAATGATGACAAACAGTACAGACAGAATTCCAGCAAGGAATGCAGTTTGTAAAATTCAGCCCTGAAACCAAATGCACAAACTCCAGGAGAGTGTGTCTAAGTAACGGGGCCAATGAGGCACGACCATTGTATAATGGACACCAGTCAGTGCACAGATATCACCCTGAGAGAGGGGGGACTGAGAGACACCAGTCAGTGTACAGATATCTCCCTGAGAGAGAGGGGACTGAGAGACGCTAGTCAGTGTACAGATATCTCCCTGAGAGAGAGGGGACTGAGAGACACCAGTCAGTGTACAGATATCACCCTGAGAGAGAGGGACTGAGAGACACCAGTCAGTGTACAGATATCACCCTGAGAGAGGGGGGACTGAGAGACACCAGTCAGTGTACAGATATCTCCCTGAGAGAGAGGGACTGAGAGACACCAGTCAGTGTACAGATATCTCCCTGAGAGAGAGGGGACTGAGAGACGCTAGTCAGTGTACAGATATCTCCCTGAGAGAGAGGGGACTGAGAGACACCAGTCAGTGTACAGATATCACCCTGAGAGAGAGGGACTGAGAGACACCAGTCAGTGCACAGATATCACCCTGAGTGAGAGGGGACTGAGAGACACCAGTCAGTTCACAGATATCACCCTGAGAGAGAGGGGACTGAGAGACACCAGTCAGTGTACAGATATCTCCCTGAGAGAGAGGGGACTGAGAGACACCAGTCAGTGTACAGATATCTCCCTGAGAGAGAGGGGACTGAGAGACACCAGTCAGTGTACAGATATCTTCCCGAGAGAGAGAGAGGACTGAGAGACACCAGTCAGTTTACAGATATCTCCCTGAGAGAGAGAGGACTGAGAGACACCAGTCAGTTTACAGATATCTCCCTGAGAGAGAGGGGACTGAGAGACAACAGTCAGTGTACAGATATCTCCCTGAGAGAGAGGGGACTGAGAGACACCAGTCAGTGTACAGATATCTCCCTGAGAGAGAGGGGACTGAGAGACACCAGTCAGTGTACAGATATCTCCCTGAGAGAGAGGGACTGAGAGACACCAGTCAGTGTACAGATATCTCCCTGAGAGAGAGGGGACTGAGAGACGCTAGTCAGTGTACAGATATCTCCCTGAGAGAGAGGGGACTGAGAGACACCAGTCAGTGTACAGATATCACCCTGAGAGAGAGGGACTGAGAGACACCAGTCAGTGTACAGATATCACCCTGAGTGAGAGGGGACTGAGAGACACCAGTCAGTTCACAGATATCACCGTGAGAGAGAGGGGACTGAGAGACACCAGTCAGTGTACAGATATCTCCCTGAGAGAGAGGGGACTGAGAGACACCAGTCAGTGTACAGATATCTCCCTGAGAGAGAGGGGACTGAGAGACACCAGTCAGTGTACAGATATCTTCCCGAGAGAGAGAGAGGACTGAGAGACACCAGTCAGTTTACAGATATCTCCCTGAGAGAGAGAGGACTGAGAGACACCAGTCAGTTTACAGATATCTCCCTGAGAGAGAGGGGACTGAGAGACAACAGTCAGTGTACAGATATCTCCCTGAGAGAGAGGGGACTGAGAGACACCAGTCAGTGTACAGATATCTCCCTGAGAGAGAGGGGACTGAGAGACACCAGTCAGTGTACAGATATCTCCCTGAGGGAGAGAGAGGGGACTGAGAGACGCCAGTCAGTGTACAGATATCTCCCTGAGAGAGAGGGGACTGAGAGACACCAGTCAGTGTACAGATATCACCCTGAGAGAGAGGGACTGAGAGACACCAGTCAGTGTACAGATATCACCCTGAGTGAGAGGGGACTGAGAGACACCAGTCAGTTCACAGATATCACCCTGAGAGAGAGGGGACTGAGAGATACCAGTCAGTGTACAGATATCTCCCTGAGAGAGAGGGGACTGAGAGACACCAGTCAGTGTACAGATATCTCCCTGAGAGAGAGGGGACTGAGAGACACCAGTCAGTGTACAGATATCACCCTGAGAGAGAGGGACTGAGAGACACCAGTCAGTGTACAGATATCACCCTGAGTGAGAGGGGACTGAGAGACACCAGTCAGTTCACAGATATCACCCTGAGAGAGAGGGGACTGAGAGATACCAGTCAGTGTACAGATATCTCCCTGAGAGAGAGGGGACTGAGAGACACCAGTCAGTGTACAGATATCTCCCTGAGAGAGAGGGGACTTAGAGACACCAGTCAGTGTACAGATATCACCTCGACAGAGAGTGGACTGAGAGACACCAGTCAGTGTACAGGTATCTCCCTGAGAGAGAGGGGACTGAGAGACACCAGTCAGTGTACAGATATCTTCCCGAGAGAGAGAGAGGACTGAGAGACACCAGTCAGTTTACAGATATCTCCCTGAGAGAGAGAGGACTGAGAGACACCAGTCAGTTTACAGATATCTCCCTGAGAGAGAGGGGACTGAGAGACAACAGTCAGTGTACAGATATCTCCCTGAGAGAGAGGGGACTGAGAGACACCAGTCAGTGTACAGATATCTCCCTGAGAGAGAGGGGACTGAGAGACACCAGTCAGTGTACAGATATCTCCCTGAGGGAGAGAGAGGGGACTGAGAGACGCCAGTCAGTGTACAGATATCTCCCTGAGAGAGAGGGGACTGAGAGACACCAGTCAGTGTACAGATATCTCCCTGAGAGAGAGAGAGGGGACTGAGAGACACCAGTCAGTGTACAGATATCTCCCTGAGAGAGAGGGGACTGAGAGACACCAGTCAGTGTACAGATATCTCCCTGAGAGAGAGAGAGGGGACTGAGAGACACCAGTCAGTTTACAGATATCACCTTGAGAGAGAGGGGGGACTGAGAGACACCAGTCAGTGTACAGATATCACCCTGAGAGAGAGGGGACTGAGAGACACCAGTCAGTGTACAGATATCTCCCTGAGAGAGACAGAGAGAGAGTGCGTGAGAGAGAGAGAGAGAGAGAGTTAGAGGGGACTGAGAGACACTAGTCAGTGAACAGATGTCTCCCTGGGCGATAGGAATATGGAAGGATATCAGTCAATGTAAATATTTCTCCCTGAGAGAGGGGGGACTGAGAGACACCGGTCAGTGCACAGATGTCTCCCTGAGAGAGAGGGGATTGAGAAAAATCAATCATAGCCAGCTATCGCCATCGATAAATCCCCCACTGAGCCAGTCATGGGGTGAGGGAAACCCTCAATGGTGGAGAGTGTTGGGAACCAGATGCTCAAACTTACCTGTTCCTCTCCAACTCCCCACACATTCCCCCTCTGCCACGCTGCCAGTCGGCACTGCCAAAGGGCCTCTTTGCCGGATGTACCTTGGCATAATGGAGCTGAGTGAATGCCATGAGCCACATACATTTTCCCTCGTTATCCTGGAGATTATCAGAGAACATCTTATCCCTTTCCATCGCGTTCTCTGGGAGGTTTATCTCGAATGTCACAATGGTTCCCGTGAATACTTATTGGGCCAGGTGTGGGTGAGGTGGGGTGGGGTAGCAGGTTCGCCAACATCTGACGTGGCATCCTTGAAGAGCGAGATCAGGTAAGGACAGCGAGCATTCTGGGATATGAAGCCAATGACGAGACGTTTAACAAAGTCACATTGTGGGGTGAAGGGGAGCGATGTCTCCAAAAGTACTGATCAGAGCACTGACAAGAGGACAGAGGATGGGGAAAAGGGGACTGGAGCATTGAACCTGTCTCACCCAGAGTTGCCTGCCCATCAGCGCACTCCCCCATGTCGCCTCCCACCCCAGACCCCCACCAGACTCACAATCTCCCGGGAGAGTGAGGACAAACAGTAAAGATGGGAATTCCACTGAGGAACACACTTTGTAAAATTTAGCCCTGAAACCAATCACACAAGCTCTGGGAGAGCGTGCCTGAGTAATGGGACCAATGATGTACCATCTCGCTCCATACCGACACGTCGCTCAATCTCAGGAAACTATCCAACTCCTTTCCAAATGAACCACCCCTGGACTCAGCTCTCCCACTGACGACAGAAGAGCTGGAGAGGAAGATGGAGCTGAAAGTCTCTGTATGTGACGGATTATGCTCGTGAGAAACAGTGCCTACAGCGCTAGTTCAGAGAGGCGAGTGTATCAGTTCACCAGTCAGTGTACAGATATCACCCTGAGAGAGAGGGACTGAGAGACACCAGTCAGTGTACAGATATCTCCCTGAGAGAGAGGGACTGAGAGACACCAGTCAGTGTACAGATATCTCCCTGAGAGAGAGAGAGGGGACTGAGAGACACCAGTCAGTGTACAGATATCACCCTGAGAGAGAGGGACTGAGAGACACCAGTCAGTTTACAGATATCTCCCTGAGAGAGAGGGGACTGAGAGATACCAGTCAGTTTACAGATATCTCCCTGAGAGAGAGGGGACTGAGAGACACCAGTCAGTGTACAGATATCTCCCTGAGAGAGAGGGGACTGAGAGACACCAGTCAGTGTACAGATATCACCCTGAGAGAGAGAGGGGACTGAGAGACACCAGTCAGTATACAGATATCTTCCTGAGAGAGAGGGGACTGAGAGAACCAGTCAGTATACAGATATCTCCCTGAGAGAGAGGGGACTGATAGACACCAGTCAGTGTACAGATATCACCCTGAGAGAGAGGAGACTGAGAGACACCAGTCAGTGTACAGATATCACCCTGAGAGAGAGGGACTGAGAGACACCAATCAGTTTACAGATATCTTCCTGAGAGAGAGGGGACTGAGAGAACCAGTCAGTATACAGATATCTCCCTGAGAGAGAGGGGACTGATAGACACCAGTCAGTGTACAGATATCACCCTGAGAGAGAGGAGACTGAGAGACACCAGTCAGTGTACAGATATCACCCTGAGAGAGAGGGACTGAGAGACACCAATCAGTTTACAGATATCTCCCTGAGAGAGACAGAGACAGAGACAGAGACAGAGACGGAGAGAGAGAAAGAGAGAGAGAGAGAGAGAGAGAGAGAGAGACAGGAAGGGGTGACTGAGAGACACCAGTCAGTGTACAGATATCTCCTTGAGTGAGAGAAGGGACTGAGAAAAATCAGTCAGTGTGCAGATATTTCCCTGAGATAGAGGGGGGACTGAGAGACAACAGTCATGTACAGATAACTCCATGCAAGACAGAGGACTGAGAGACAATAGTCAGTGTACAGATATCTCCCTGAGAGAGACAGAGAGAGAGTGTGAGAGAGAGAGAGAGAGATAGAGGGGACTGAGAGACACTAGTCAGTGAACAGATGTCTCCCTGAGAGAGAGGGGATGGAGAAAAATCAATCATAGCCAGCTATCGCCATTGATAAATCCCCCACTGAGCCAGACGTGGAGTGAGGGAAACCCTCAATGGCGGTGAGTGTTGGGAACCAGATGCTCAAACTTACCTGTTCCTCTCCAACTCCCCACACATTCCCCCTCTGCCACGCTGCCAGTCGGCACTGCCAATGGGCCACGTTGCCGGATGTACCTTGGCATAATGGAGCTGAGTGAATGCCATGAGCCACATACATTTTCCCTCGTTATCTTGGAGATTATCAGAGAACATCTTATCCCTTTCCATCGTGTTCTCTGGGAGATTTATCTCGAATGTCACAATGGTCCCCGTGAATATTTATTGGGCCAGGTGTGGGTGAGGTGGGGTGGGGAAGCAGATTCACCAACATCTGACGTGGCATCCTTGAAGAGCGAGATCAGGTAAGGACAGCGAGCATTCTGGGATATGAAGCCAATGACGAGACGTTTAACAAAGTCACATTGTGGGGTGAAGGGGAGTGATGTCTCCAAAAGTACTGATCAGAGCACTGACAAGAGGACAGAGGATGGGGAAAAGGGGACTGGAGCATTGAACCTGTCTCACCCAGAGTTGCCTGCCCATCAGCGCACTCCCCCATGTCGCCTCCCACCCCAGACCCCCACCAGACTCACAATCTCCCGGGAGAGTGAGGACAAACAGTAAAGATGGGAATTCCACTGAGGAACACACTTTGTAAAATTTAGCCCTGAAACCAATCACACAAGCTCTGGGAGAGCGTGCCTGAGTAATGGGACCAATGATGTACCATCTCGCTCCATACCGACACGTCGCTCAATCTCAGGAAACTATCCAACTCCTTTCCAAATGAACCACCCCTGGACTCAGCTCTCCCACTGACGACAGAAGAGCTGGAGAGGAAGATGGAGCTGAAAGTCTCTGTATGTGACGGATTATGCTCGTGAGAAACAGTGTCCACAGCGCTAGTTCAGAGAGGCGAGTGAATCAGTTCCTAGATCCAAAGAGAGAGCACGAAAAAGAGACTGGCAGCAGTATGAAAGGGAGTCCAACGGCTTCCAAATTGTGAAAGGACACAGACAGTGTGAAGGACATTTGCAGATCTCATGATTTACAGATCGAGTCACAGAGTCATAGAGATGGACAGCACAGAAACAGACCCTTCGGTCCAACCCATCCTTGCCAACCAGATATCCGAAACCAGTCTAGTCCAATTTGCCAGCACTTGGCCCAAATCCCTCCAAACCCTTCCTATTCATGGCCTGACTGATGCATTGAGAGTGCAGTATGTATGTAAACCAAGAGACAGTGCTGGGCCAGCTCAGATGGAAATGGGCTGTGGTTGGAAAAATGAGAGACAGTCCGAATTGCTGAAAAGGATTTACCAAACAGGCCGAATGCACTGGAACTGACGTGGAGCTGAACGCGAGATGAGATTGGGAGGAGCAGTTTGTTGCTGTCTCGGAGACTCTCTGGTTAAAGATGCAGACAGAGGGCGAGGCAAGGTGGATAAGGACAAGGAGAGTCAGGAACAGGGTTTACTTTAATGCAAGGTCAGACACGATGGAAGGCTTCCTTCTGAGATATCGCGATTCTGATTCCAGGCTGAATGTGGTGATGGACTGACACCACTATCGATGGGCAATCAGCCTGCGGCATCATGGGAACTGACATTCAGTCTATGCTCAGAAAACTATTCCATCCACAATACATCCTGGGAATGCTGGCAATCCATGTAGAGGAAGCTTCACTCTGTATCTAACCATGTACTGTGTCTGTCCTGGGAGTGTTTGATGGTGGACAGTGTAGAGGAAGCTTTACTCTGTATCTAATCATGTGCTGTCCCTGTCCTGGGAGTGTTTGATGGGGGACAGTGTAGGGGGAGCTTTACTCTGTATCTAATCATGTGCTGTCCCTGTCCTGGGAGTGTTTGATGGGGGCTAGTATAGAGGGAGCTTTACTCTATAATTGAACGCCGTGCTGTCCCTGTCCTGAGAATGTATGGTGAGGGACAATGTAGAGGGAGCTTTACTCGGAATCTAACCCTGTGCAGTTCCTGTCCTGGGAGTGTTTGATGGGGACAGTGTAGAGAGAGCTTCACTCTGTACCTACTCCCGTGCTGTCCCTGACATGGGAGTATTTAATGAGGGGACAGTGTAGAGGGAGCTTTACTTGCAGTTTGAAGCAGTATGCCTACATTGAATATCGAGATAGTCCTACAGTCCTACAGCATGGAAACAGACCCTTTGGCCCAACCAGTCCGTGCTGACCATGATCCCAAACCAAACGAGTCCCGCCTGCCACTCCTGACTCACATCGCTCCCAATATTTCCTATTCATGTGCTTATCCGAATATCGTTTTAAATTGTGCCCATATCCACCACCTCCTCAGGAAGTTCGTTCCACACACAAACCACTCTCTGTGTAAAATAATTGCTCCTCAAGTCCTTTTTAAATCTTTCACCTCTCACATTAAAAATGCACCCCTTCGTCTTGAAATCCCCCATCTTTGGACTAAGCCACGTTGCCATTCACCCTCTCTGTCCCCCTCATGATTTTATAAATCTCAACCTCCTCTGTGCCAGTGAAAGAGGTCCCAGCCTATCCCTATAACTCAAAACCTCCATTCCTGGCAACATCCTGGTAAATTTGTCCTGACCTCCCTCCCTCCAGCTGAATAATATCCTTCCTTTCACAGAACTGGACACAGTGCTGCAGAAGAGGCCCCACCATTATCCTGTACAACCTCAGCATGACGTCCCAACTCCTATATTCAAAGGTCAGAACAATGAAGGCAAGTGTGCTAAATACCTTCGAACTGCCCTGTGTTCCTGTGACACAAACATCAAAGAACGATGTACTTGAACCCTGAGGTGCCCCTGTTCTCCAACAATACCCAGGGTGCTACCATTAATTGTAGCCTGCCCTTGCTTGTTTTACCTAAACGCAACATCTCACACTTATCCAAATTAAACTCCATCTGCCACTCGTCTACCCATTGACCCAATTGATCCCTTTGTACTCCAGGTAACCTTCTTCACTGTCCACTATGTCACCAACCTTAGTGTCATCCGCAAACTCACCGACCTATATTCTCATCCAAATCATTGGTATAAATGACACACAACAGTGGACCCAGCACCCATCCCTGTGGAACAGCACCAGTCGCTGGCCTCCAGTCTGAAAAACAACCCTCCATCACCACCCTCTGTCTCCTACCATAAAGTGAATTTTGTATCCAATTGGAAAGCTCTCCCTAGATCCCATGTGACATTACCTGTCACTTGTATGACATGATCACTTCTTTTTAACTCTGATACTGAGTGTCATCAAACAGAGAAACAGTGAGTGTTAAATATTACTTATTGGGTGGTGTGTCTTTCTGTCCCACATTGTCTTTCGGGGGGGGGGGGAAATACTGCCCCCCCCCCCCATTTAAACAAGGTTCACCCAAAGCTCTGACCAACTCCATAACTATACAGACCCATCGTCCTGTCCCACTCAACCACAGATACAGACCCACTGCTGTTCCCCACCTTTCACAGGAGTTTGGTGTCAGGGGTTAACTCCCGGCATTGTGAGGGGTGGACAGCCTGGGATTGCTGGTCAGGAAAAGTTTCCCAGGATCCTCTGCGCTGTGGCCAGTGCCTTATCTTTTGGCTGACATTTCATTGCCTGTTGATTGACCCGTAACCAATCTGCGAGAGAAGCTGATTCATGGGCGGGGCAGAGTGGACAGGAGCCAAGAATTGCTTGGCTGGGTGTCAGGAGTCTGGCCAGAAAGTGTATATAAACCCAGGGTGCATCGTGTACAAATCACCTCAGCTAGAGGCAAACAGACAACTTACTGTGAGACTTTCGACTCCCAACAACCATGAAGTACCTGTGTCTGTTCCTCCTGGTCAGCCTGATGGCAGTGGTCATGGCATGTACGTAGCAGTGTGCTGTCCCACTCACCCCCTGGTAGTTTTTAATGTCAGTCATGCTCTCGCAACCTCTAGATGGAGCTCCGAGTGTCCAGTGTAGACCATGGGCAGAGCTCACAGTCTCTGGATGGAGCTCCGAGTGTCCAGTGTAGACCATGGACAGAGCTCACAGTCTCTGGACGGAGCTCCGAGTGTCCAGTGTAGACCATGGACAGAGCTCACAGTCTCTGGACGGAGCTCCGAGTGTCCAGTGTAGACCATGGACAGAGCTCACAGTCTCTGGACGGAGCTCCGAGTGTCCAGTGTAGACCATGGACAGAGCTCACAGTCTCTGGACGGAGCTCCGAGTGTCCAGTGTAGACCACGGACAGAGCTCACAGTCTCTGGATGGAGCTCAGAGTGTCCAGTTAGACCATGGACAGAGCTCACAGTCTCTGGACGGAGCTCCGAGTGTCCAGTGTAGACCATGGACAGAGCTCACAGCCTCTGGACGGAGCTCCGAGTGTCCAGTGTAGACCACGGACAGAGCTCACAGTCTCTGGACGGAGCTCCGAGTGTCCAGTGTAGACCACGGACAGAGCTCACAGTCTCTGGACGGAGCTCCGAGTGTCCAGTGTAGACCACGGACAGAGCTCACAGTCTCTGGACGGAGCTCCGAGTGTCCAGTGTAGACCATGGACAGAGCTCACAGTCTCTGGACGGAGCTCCGAGTGTCCAGTGTAGACCATGGACAGAGCTCACAGTCTCTGGACGGAGCTACGAGTGTCCAGTGTAGACCATGGACAGAGCTCACAGTCTCTGGATGGAGCTCCGAGTGTCCAGTGTAGACCATGGACAGAGCTCACAGTCTCTGGACGGAGCTCCGAGTGTCCAGTGTAGACCACGATCAGAGCTCACAGTCTCTGGATGGAGCTCCGAGTGTCCAGTGTAGACCATGGACAGAGCTCACAGTCTCTGGACGGAGCTCTGAGTGTCCAGTGTAGACCATGGACAGAGCTCACAGTCTCTGGACGGAGCTCCGAGTGTCCAGTGTAGACCATGGACAGAGCTCTGTCACTTCAGAAAGGTAACCAAACCTTGCAGACAGAGTAAAGGAAGTTTACTCGAACAGTTCCAGGAGGGAATGGTAAACCTGGGGCTTTTCTCACAGCACAGAGGGTCAAGGGGAGATTTAATTGAGGCATTTAAAATTCCCAGGGTGGTGTCAATGGGGAGATAGTGTTCCCACTGGTAGGAAAGCTGGGGACTGAAGGAGGCAGAGTTGGCCAATCCACAAAGGGAGGATGTGGAGAATGTAGATCCCACAGTGAATTACTGGGATCCAGGGATCATGCTCAGCGTGGGTGCTGGAGGCAGACCCATGTTGTTGTTTCAGAGAGGGTCCCACTGAGTTTTTACAGTGATCTCTGAACAGGAGATATTTGAGTTCCTGAACCAATTGCGTTGAGAATGTGAATCGTCACTCGTTTTTCTGCAGCCGATGTTAACACAGATATCTGTTTCTTCCACAGTCCCTGAACCATTTGGTAAGTGTTTTAACATTGGAACTAACTGTTCAATATTGGTATGTTTCAATCTCTCCGAACAGTCCGGTGGGTTCTCTGTACGTGGGGAGTCTATTCTGTTCTGTAACACTGCTGTAAAACCATGGCAGTGGGTATCCTTGGGGGCACAAGCAGACAGGGTACCTTTTGCCTTTGCTCTCCAGGTTTGTCACCTGGTATAGCTATTGCCCAAGCACGTTAATCACTCACCTGAACATGGGTAATCTTCAAAAGTGCCAACTGCTTTGGGTGTTCAGCCAATCAGTACCATTCCAGATGGTTGTACATTTCTAACTTGGAGTGACATAGCTGAAAGGTAACCATATCCCAACTGGGTCCATAGACTCCCTGCATTGTGGGAGACAGGCCATTCAGCCCATCAAGTCCACACTGACCCTCTGAAGGGCATCCCATTCTCTTCCCCGTCCCTGCCTTCCCATAGCCAATCCATCCGAACCTGCACATCTCTGGATTGCGGCAGGAAACCAGAGCAGACATGAGGGGACAATGTGCAAAGACAGATGGTCGCCTGAGGGAGGAATCGAAGCTGGGTGCCTGGTGCTGTGGGGCAGCAGTGCTAACCACTGAGCCACCGTGCCAACTGCCATGTAGTCCCATTAAATACATGAACCACGAACCGGACAATCAAATCAGTATCCTCACTCAAGTGGGGAGACAGTAAGTGTACATGGCGTTCTACAGGTAGATGTACGAGTGAAGTGGACAGTCGTACTTGGCCGAGGGATGCTGATATACTCCAAGCAATGGACGCAGTAGGCAGGACAGCTCAGCATTAAGAGCACTGATTCGAGTCAATGACCTTTCTGTTCCTTAATGCCAATTTCTACCTCTCCCTCCTTTTGCAACATCCTCACCTCTCCTGAGGAGGTAACAAAGGGGGATGGATGAGGGCTATCCAGTGGAGTTTTGGAAGACGTCACAAGACAGACCTGGCCAACTATGTCAAAGGCCATGGGTTCCCAAGGATTTTTCGGCTGCTGGATATAACATTAGGTGGAAGGTTTGGTTGTCGATGTGTGGTTGGGTGAGTGGGACGTAGACCCCTTTGAGGTTCTGTTCTCTACTGTGGTAAGCATTAATGGTTTAAAAGCGGTGTCCAGGTTGAAGGAAATGCAGTCAGGAATGGCTTAGTGGTGTTATGTTAATCCAGAGACCCAGGGAACGTTCTGGGGACCCAGGTTCGAAACCCACCACGGCCAGATGGTGGAATTAATATCTGGAATGGAGGGTCTAGTGATGGTCATGAATCCATTGCTAGGGAAAAGAAAAACCCATCTGGATCGCTCATGCCCTTTCAGGAAGGAAACTGCCATCCTTGCTTGTTCTGGCCTACACGTGACTCCCAACCCACAGCCCAATGTGGTTGACTCTTTCCTTCCCCTCTGGTCAATTAAGGATGGGTGATCAATACTGGCCTGGCCAGTGATGCCCACATCCTGTGAACAAAGTAAGTGTTTTTAAGCCAATCGAGAGTGTCCTGCCAAGAAAGAAAAGGACTCCATTTGCTTTCTTCACGATGTATAGTCCATCCATCCAGCTTCCGGGATCTGTACGCACTCGCTGGAAGATCCCCTGGCCCTCTGCTTTGCTCTAAGTTCTCCAACTCACCATTTTGTTTGTCCCCTCCCACTACAGTGCTCCCGATTTCTCCGGGTTTTATACAATCCCTACAGTGTGGAAACAGGCCATTTAGCCCAACACGTCCACACCAATCAGCATCTCACCCAAAACCATCTCCCGACATTTCCCGCGGCCAATCCACCCTAACCTGCACATCTCTGAACACTATGGGACAATTTAGCACAGCCAATCCACCCTCACCTGCACATCACTGGACACCATGGGACAATTTAGCATGGCCAATCCACCCTAACCTGTACATCCCTGGGCACTATGGGACAATTTAGCATGGCCAATCCACCCCTAACCTGCACATCCCTGGACACTATGGGACAATTTCCCAAGGCCAATCCACCCTAACCTGCACATCCACAGACACTATTCCAATTTCGCTCTGCCCTGTCCCATGATGTGAGCATTAACCAGATGATGTACAAAATTGAACAACTTTGCTTTCTCAAAGTGGATATAAAATCTGACAACATCTTGGACCAAACTGATGTTCTACACTCAGTAACTTAACAATGGCATTAAGTTGCTTAAACTGATGGATGGATGGATGGACGGATGGATGGATGGATGGACGGATGGATGGACGGACGGATGGATGGACGGATGGATGGACGGATGGATGGACGGATGGATGGACGGATGGATGGACGGATGGACGGATGGATGGACGGATGGATGGACGGATGGATGGACGGATGGATGGATGGACAGATGGATAGACGGATGGATGGACGGATGGATGGACGGATGGATGGATGGATGGACGGATGGATGGACGGATGGATGGATGGATGGATGGATGGATGGATGGACGGATGGATGGACGGATGGATGGATGGATGGATGGATGGACAGATGGATAGACGGATGGATGGACGGATGGATGGATGGATGGACGGATGGATGGATGGATGGATGGATGGATGGACAGATGGACGGATGGATAGACAGATGGATGGTTGGATGGATGGACGGATGGATGGATAGACGGATGGATGGACGGATGGACAGATGGACAGATGGACGGCTGGATGGATGGATGGATAGATGGATGGATGGACAGACGGATGGACAGATGGACAGATGGATGAATGGACGGATGGATGGATGATGGATGGACATTTCACTGATGTTTTGAGAATATCCTCAGCAAATTGAGATTGAACTGTAATGTTCATTTCCTTTTGAGTGAACATCCCCATCCCACAATCTGTCAAATTCCAAATGGAATAGTAATCGTTGTGTGAAAGGCTGGATAGGCTGAGACTTATTTCACTGTAGTGCAGGAGGGTGAGAGGTGACCTTATAGAGGTTTATAAAATGATAGAGTTAATGCCTTGTGTATTTTCCCTGAGAAGGGGAGGGAGAGCTGGTTGCAAGACTGGCAGCATGTTTCCTTGAGGTAAGAGGAGAAAGATTATAAAAAGACAGGAGGGGCAAATTTTCTTTTGCGCAGAGAGTGGTTGGAGTGTTGAATGAATCTCCTGAGGAAGTGGTGGGTATGGGTAAAGAAACAATGTTTAAATAACACTTAGATCAGTGCCGGAACGGGATAGGGTGGGAGGGATATGGGCCAGGAGTAGGCAGCTAGGACTGGTTTAATGTGAGATTATGGTCAGCATAGAGTGGATGGGCCGAAGGGTCTGTTCTGTGCTGTATGATTCGATGCACGTTTTGAATTAACACCAACCTATTTGTTCCACAGGTCATGATCATGGACATGGAGGTAATATCTTTAATCTAAGAGTTCTCATTCTCAATCAGCAATAAGGACAGAGAGACTGAGCATGTGGGTGAGAGATAGACACATATCCATATCCTGCACCCTGACTCTCCCCATGGTGACACAACTCCCCAGATACAGTGCACAGGGCATCAATGTTCTGTTCTTGGTACCAGTGGCTGAGAATTGACTATAATATGACAACAATCTGCCTTTTCCTACCCTAAAGCAGTCAATGTGCCTGGGGGCAAACGTTGCTGCTGGTTGAGACATTCAGCTGTCAATAGGGATCGTGGCATCAACTCCCCATTTCAGCTCCTTCCTGAGAGATCTCAGACTCTAACCTCCTGATCTGTGTCTCTGAAAACACAACAGGGACACTGAACGCATTATTCTGATGGTGACAGTGGAAATCCCATAGAAAGGTCGTTCTTGCTGTGTGCAATGTACAGTAAAGACTGCAGACAAAATGGGCGAGAGTCATTAATAGTGTTATCCAAGATTGTTCCAATATCGAGTGGGGTGGGTGTATTCCTTAAACCAAGATATTTCAAGCGACCTGCTGTACGTGTCCATACCCAGGGGGAAATTAATCAGATTATTAAACTGTGGCAAAGAACCTTATGAGCTACTCCAGCATGTCCTGCCCTGAGATGTGAGCATTAACCAGGCTGTGTTTGCAATGTCTCTCTGTTACTCAGCTCTGTCCTGCCCTGAGATGTGGGCATGAACAAGATGATATTCAAAATTGAATAATCATCTTTTCTTCAAACAGATATAAATTCTCAGGATATCTCAGACCAAGTTCATGATTTACAATCAGTCACTTAACATCTGCATTAAACCTTTTCTGAAACAATCTCAACATCCAGTCTTCAATCTTCAGTGTTTCATAAAAATATTGATAAATGTGATCCATTGGGATATTATAAAGATGAAATGGAGTCAGACTGAAGAGGAAAGCATTAATTATTTTCCTAAAACCAATTGTAGTAAGAGATATTTCACAAGGGAATAGATAGATAGATAGATAGATACATACATACATACATACATATATACATACATATGTACATATATGCGCATACAGATAGACAGACAGATGGATAGGTTGTTGGATGGATAGATAGGTAGACAGATAGAGAGACAGTCAGAGATATATAGACAGATAGATAGATAGATAGATAGTTACATACATACATACATACATACATAGACAGGTGACAGTGAGATAGATATTTCAATGATGTTTTGAGAATGCCCTTAGCAAAGGCGAAATGTATAAATTGAGTTTGAACTGTGATATTCATTTCCTTTTGTGTGAACATCCCCATCCCACAATCTGTGAAATTCCAAATGGAATAGTAATTGTCGTGTGAAAAGCTGGATAGGCTGGAAATTCAATCACTGCCATGCAGGAGGGTGAGAGGCGATCTTACAGAGGTTTATAAAATGAGTGAGGGCCAGAGACAGAATTAATGCTCGATATCGTTTCCCTGGGATGGGGAGTTTCAAGGAAAGGGGACACAGTTTTAAGGAGAAAGAGGAAACTACTCTAACAAAGACTTGAGAGGCAAATGTTTTTGCACAGAGTTTGGTTTGAGTTTGGAATGAAATTCCTGAGGAAGTGGTGGGTATGGGTACAGCAACAATGTTGAAATGACACTTAGACCAGTGCAGGAATAGGAAACGTTTGGAGGGCTATGAGCCAGGAGCAGGCAGGTGGGACTGGTTCAGTTTGGGATTATGGTCGGCACAGAGTGGTTGGGCCGAAGGGTCTGTTCTGTGCTGTATGGCTCTACGTAGGTTTTGAATTAACACCAATCTGTTTGTTCCACAGATTCTGGTTCCAGACACAGAGGTAATATCTTTAATCTAAGAGATCTCATTCTCTATCAGCAATAAGAGAGACTGAGCATGTGGGTGAGAGATAGACACATATTCATATCCTGCACCCTGACTCTCCCCATGGTGACACAACTCCCCAGATACAGTGCCCATGGCATCAATGTTCTGTTCTTGGTACCAGTGGCTGAGAATTGACTATAATATGACAACAACCTGCCTTTCCTAACCTAAAGCACTTAATGTGCCTGGGGGCAAACGTTGCTGCTGGTTGAGACATTCAGCTGTCAATAGGGATCGTGGCATCAACTCCCCATTTTAGCTCCTTCCTGAGAGATCTCAGACTCTAACCTCCTGATCTGTGTCTCTGAAAACACAACAGGGACACTGAGCGCATTATTCTGATGGTGACAGTGGAAATCCCATAGAAAGGTCGTTCTTGCTGTGTGCAATGTACAATAAAGACTGCAGACAAAATGGGCGAGAGTCATTAATACTGTTATCCAAGATTGTTCCAATATCAAGTGGGGTGGGTATATTCCTTAAACCAAGATATTTCAAGCGACCTGCTGTACGTGTCCATACCCAGGGGGAAATTAATCAGATTATTAAACTGTGGCAAAGAACCTTATGAGCTACTCCAGCATGTCCTGCCCTGAGATGTGAGCATTAACCAGGCTGTGTTTTTAATGTACCTGTGTTACTAAGCTCTATCTTGCCCTGAGAGGTCAGCACTAACCAGGCTGTATGTGTATTGTCTCCCTGTTACACAGCTCTGTCCTGCCCTGAGATGTGAGCATTAACCAGGCTGTGTTTGTAATGTCTCTCTGTTACACAGCTCTGTCCTGCCCTGAGGTGTGAGCATTAACCAGACTGTGTTCGTAATGTCTCTCTGTTACTCAGCTCTGACCTGCCCTGAGATGTGAGCATTAACAAGGTTGTGTTTGTAATGTCTCTCTGTTACTCAGCTCTGTCCTGCCCTGAGATGTCAGCATTAACCAGGCTGAGTGTGTAATGTCTCTCTGTTACACAGCTCTGTCCTGTCCTGAGATGTGAGCATTAACCAGGCTGTGTTTTTAATGTACTGGTGTTACTCAGCTCTATCTTGCCCTGAGAAGTCAGCATTAACCAGGCTGTGTTTGTAATGTCTCTCTGTTACACAGCTCTGTCCTGCCCTGAGATGTGAGCATTAACCAGGCTGTGTTTTTAATGTACCAGTGTTACTCAGCTCTGTCCTGCCCTGAGATGTGAGCATTAACCAGGCTGTGTTTGTAATGTCTCTCTGTTACACAGCTCTGTCCTGCCCTGAGTTGTGAGCATTAACCAGGCTGTGTTTTTAATGTACCAGTGTTACTCAGCTCTGTCCTGCCCTGAGATGTGAGCATTAACCAGGCTGTGTTTGTAATGTCTCTCTGTTACACAGCTCTGTCCTGCCCTGAGATGTGAGCATTAACCAGGCTGTGTTTGTAATGTCTATCTGTTACACAGCTCTGTCCTGCCCTGAGTTGTGAGCATTAACCAGGCTGTGTTTGTAATGTCTATCTGTTACTCAGCTCTGTCCTGCCCTGAGATGTGAGCATTAATCAGATCATACTGAAAATTGATCTTCCTTGCTGTCCTAAAATGGATATAAAATCTCAGGACATCTCGGACCAAGCTCCTGTTTTACAATCAGTCACTTAACATCTGCATTAAATCTTTTCTGAATCAATCTCTACATCCATTCTTCATTCTTCAGTGTTTCATAAAAATGTTGATAAATGTGATCCTTTGGGATATTAGAAAGGTGAAATGGAGCCAGACTGAAGAGGAAAGCATAAATCATTTTCCTAAAAATTATACATACATACATATATAGACAGACAGATAGTTGGACATATTGGTAGACAGGCAGATAGGCAGAAAGATAGATAGGCAGACAGTTAAATAGATAGATGGATAGATAGACCGACAGACAGGCGTATAGTTAGATAGGTATTTCACTGACGTGCTGATTATCTACTTAACATTGGAGAAATGTATAAATTGAGTTTGAACTGTGATGTCCATTTCCTTTTGAGTGAACATTCCCAAACCATGATCTGTGACATTCCCAATGGAACAGTAATTGTCGTGTGAAAGGCTGGATAGGCTGGGCCTTTCTTCATTGGAGCAGCGGAGATTGAGAGGTGCCCTTGCAGAGGTCTATAAAGTGAGTGAGGGCTATAGACAGAGTTAATGATATGTGTATTTTCCCTCGGATGGGGGGTGTCAAGACTAGGCAGGACATTTTTAAGAGCTTTAAAACAGACACGAGGGGGAACCTTTTTTGCACAGAGGGTGGATCATGTGTAGAATGAACTTCCTGAGGAGACTGAGATAAATCCATGAATAGGAAAAGTTTGGAGTCAAACGGGGCAGGAGCAGGCAGGTGGGACTGGTTTAGTTTGGGATTATGGTCGGCATGGACTGGTTGGGCTGAAGGGTCTGTTCAGTGCTGTATGACTCTATGTCGGTTTTGAATTAACACCAATCTGTTTGTACCACAGGTATTTATCGCAGATATGGAGGTAATATCTTTAATCTAAGAGATCTCATTCTCTATCAGCAATAAGAGAGACTGAGCATGTGGGTGAGAGATAGACACATATCCATATCCTGCACCCTGACTCTCCCCATGGTGACACAACTCCCCAGATACAGTGCCCATGGCATCAATGTTCTGTTCTTGGTACCAGTGGCTGAGAATTGACTATAATATGACAACAATCTGCCTTTTCCTACCCTAAAGCAGTCAATGGGCCTGGGGGCAAACATTGCTGCTGGTTGAGACATTCAGCTGTCAATAGGGATCGTGGCATCAACTCCCCATTTCAGCTCCTTCCTGAGGGATCTCAGACTCTAACCTCCTGAGCTGTGTCTCTGAAAACACAACAGAGACACTGAGCGCATTATTCTGATGGTGACAGTGGAAATCCCATTGAAAGGTCGTTCTTGCTTTGTGCAATGTACAATAAAGACAGCAGACAAAATGGGCGAGAGTCATTAATACTGTTATCCAAGATTGTTCCAATATCGAGTGGGGTGGGTGTATTCCTTAAACTAAGATATTTCAAGTGACCTGCTGTACGTGTCCATACCCAGGGGGAAATTAATCAGATTATTAAACTCGAGCAAAGGAGGTTCTGAGCTACTCCGGCCTGTCCTGCCCTGAGATGTGAGCATTAACCAGACTGTGTTTGGAACATCTCTCTGTTACACAGCTCTGTCCTGCCCTGAGATGTGAGCATTAACCAGATCATACTGAAAATTGTCCTTCCTTGCTGTCCTAAAGTGGGTATAAAATCTCAGGACATCTCGGACCAAGCTCCTGTTTTACAATCAGTCACTTAACATCTGCATTAAATCTTTTCTGAATCAATCTTAACATCCATTCTTCATTCTTCAGTGTTTCATAAAAATGTTGATAAATGTGATCCTTTGGGATATTATAAAGGAGAAATGGAGTCAGACTGAAGAGGAAAGCATAAATCATTTTCCTAAAAACTATACATACATACATATATAGACAGACAGATAGTTGGACATATAGGTAGACAGGCAGATAGGAAGATAATTAGATAGGCAGACAGTTAAATAGCTAGATAGATGGCACAGTGGCACAGTGGTTAGCACTACTGCCTCACAGTGCCAGAGGCCTGGGTTCAATTCCCGCCTCAGGCGACTCTCTGTGTGAAGTTTGCACATTCTCCCTGTGTCTGCGTGGGCTTCCTCCGGGTGCTCCGGTTTCCTCCCACAATCCCAGGTTAGGTGAATTGACCATGCTAAATTGTCCGTAGTGTTAGGTGAAGGGGTAAATGTAGGAGTATGTGTCTGGGTGGTATACGCTTCGGCGGGTCGGTGTGGACTTGTTGGGCCGAAGGGCCTGTTTCCACACTGTAAGCAATCTAATCTAATCTAAAAAATAGAGAGACAGACAGGCATATAGTTTGATAGGTATTTCACTGACGTGCTGATAATCTTCTTAACATTGGAGAAATGTATAAATTGAGTTTGAACTGTGATGTCCATTTCCTTTTAAGTGAACATCCCCAAACCACGATCTGTGACATTCCCAATGGAACAGTAATTGTCGTGTGAAAGGCTGGATAGGCTGGGCCTTTCTTCACTAGAGCAGTGGAGATTGAGAGGTGCCCTTGCAGAGGTCTATAAAGTGAGTGAGGGCTATAGACAGAGTTAATGATATGTGTATTTTCCCTCGGATGGAGGGTGTCAAGACTAGGCAGCACATTTTTAAGAGCTTTAAAACAGATATGTGGGGTAACCTTTTTTGCACAGAGGGTGGATCATGTGTGGAATGAACTTCCTGAGGAAGTAGTGGATGCTGGAACAGTTGCAACATTGAAATGACACTGAAATTAATCCATGAATAGGAAAGGTTTGGAGAGAAACGGGCCAGGAGAAGGCAGGTGGGACTGGTTTAGTTTGGGATTATGGTCGGCATGGACTGGTCGGGCCGAAGGGTCTGTTCTGTGCTGTATGGCTCTATGTAGGTTTTGAATTAACACCAATCTGTTTGTTCCACAGGTTCTGGTTCTGGATATGGAGGTAATATCTTTAATCTAAGAGATCACATTCTCTATCAGCAATAAGGGAGACTGAGCATGTGGGTGAGAGATAGACACATATCCATATCCTGCACCCTGACTGTCCCCATGGTGACACAACTCCCCAGATACAGTGCCCAGGGCATCAATGTTCTGTTCTTGGTACCAGTGGCTGAGAATTGACTATAATATGACAACAATCTGCCTTTTCCTAACCTAAAGCAGTCAATGGGCCTGGGGGCAAACGTTGCTGCTGGTTGAGACATTCAGCTGTCAATAGGGATCGTGGCATCAACTCCCCATTTCAGCTCCTTCCTGAGAGATCTCAGACTCTAATCTCCTGATCTGTGTCTCTGAAAACACAACAGGAACACTGAACGCATTATTCTGATGGTGACAGTGAAAATCCCATAGAAAGGTCGTTCTTGCTGTGTGCAATGTACAATAAAGACAGCAGACAAAATGGGCGAGAGTCATTAATACTGTTATCCAAGATTGTTCCAGTATCGAGTGGGGTGGGTATATTCCTTAAACCAAGAAATTTCAAGTGACCTGCTGTACGTATCCATACCCAGGGGGAAATTAATCAGATTATTAAACTCGAGCAAAGGAGGTTCTGAGCTACTCCAGCCTGTCCTACCCGGAGATGTGAGCATTAACCAGGCTGTGTTTGTAACATCTCTCTGTTATACAGCTCTGTCCTGCCCTGAGATGTCAGCATTAACAAGGCTGTGATGTTAATGGACCTGTGTTACTCAGCTCTGTCCTGCCCTGAGATGTGAGCATTAACCAGAACATACTGAAAATTGTCCTTCCTTGCTGTCCTAAAGTGGATATAAAATCTCAGGACATCTCAGACCAAGCTCCTGTTTTACAATCAGTCACTTAACATCTGCATTAAATCTTTTCTGAATCAATCTCAACATCCATTCTTCATTCTTCAGTGTTTCATAAAAATGTTGATAAATGTGATCCATTGGGATATTATAAAGGAGAAATGGAGCCAGACTGAAAAGGAAAGCATACATCATTATCTTAAAAACTATACATACATACATATATAGACAGAAAGATAGTTGGACATATTGGTAGACAGGCAGACAGGCAGATAGATAGATAGGCAGACAGTTAAACAGATAGATGGATAGATAGATACATTGACAGACAGGCGTATAGTTGGATAGGTATTTCACTCACGTGCCGATTATCTGCTTAACATTGGAGAAATGTATAAATTGAGTTTGAACTGTGATGTTCATTTCCTTTTAAGTGAACATCCCCAAACCACGATCTGTGACATTCCCAATGGAACAGTAATTGTCGTGTGAAAGGCTGGATAGGCTGGGCCTTTCTTCACGAGAGCAGAGGAGATTGAGAGGTGCCCTTGCAGAGGTGTATAAAGGGAGTGAGGGCTATAGACAGAGTTAATGATATGTGTATTTTCCCTCGGATGGGGGGTGTCAAGACTAGGCAGCACATTTTTAAGAGCTTTAAAACAGATGTGAGTGGTAATGTTTTTTGCACAGAGGGTGGATCATGTGTGGAATGAACTCCCTGAGGAAGTGATGGACGCTGGAACAGTTGCAACATTGAAATGAGACTGAGATAAATCCATGAATAGGAAAAGTTTGGAGAGAAACAGGCCAGGAGCAGGCAGGTGGGACTGGTTTAGTTTGGGATTTTGGTCGGCATGGACTGGTTGGGCCGAAGGGTCTGTTCTGTGCTGTATGGCTCTATGTAGGTTTTGAATTAACACCAATCTGTTTGTTCCACAGGTTATGGTCCCGGATACGGAGGTAATATCTTTCATCAAGTGATCTCATTCTCTATCAGCAATAAGAGAGACTGAGCATGTGGGTGAGAGATAGACACATATCGATATCCTGCACACTGTCTGTCCCCATGGTGACACAACTCCCCAGATACAGTGCCCAGGACATCAATGTTCTGTTCTTGGTACCAGTGGCTGAGAATTGACTATAATATGACAACAATCTGCCTTTTCCTACCCTAAAGCAGTCAATGGGCCTGGGGGCAAACATTGCTGCTGGTTGAGACATTCAGAGGTCAATAAGGATCGTGGCATCAACTCCCCATTTCAGCTCCTTCCTGAGAGATCTCAGACTCTAACCTCCTGATCTGTGTCTCTGAAAACACAACAGGGACACTGAGCGCATTATTCTGATGGTGACAGTGGAAATCCCACAGAAAGGTCGTTCTTGCTTTGTGCAATGTACAATAAAGACAGCAGACAAAATGGGCGAGAGTCATTACTACTGTTATCCAAGATTGTTCCAATATCGAGTGGGGTGGGTGTATTCCTTAAACTAAGATATTTCAAGTGACCTGCTGTACGTGTCCATACGCAGGGGGAAATTAATCAGATTATTAAACTCGAGCAAAGGAGGTTCTGAGCTATTCCGGCCTGTCCTGCCCTGAGATGTGAGCATTAACCAGACTGTGTTTGGAACATCTCTCTGTTACACAGCTCTGTCCTGCCCTGAGATGTCAGCATTAACCAGACTGTGTTTGCAATGTTTCTCCGTTACACAGCTCTGTCCTGCTTTGAGACGTGAGCATTAACCAGATCATACTGAAAATTGTCCTTCCTTGTTGTCCTAAAGTGGATATAAAATCTCAGGACATCTCGGACCAAGCTCCTGTTTTACAATCAGTCACTTAACATCTGCATTAAATCTTTTCTGAATCAATCTCAACATCCATTCTTCATTCTTCAGTGTTTCATAAAAATGTTGATAAATGTGATCCTTTGGGATATTATAAATGAGAAATGGAGCCAGACTGAAGAGGAAAGCAGAAATCATTTTCCTAAAAACTATACATACATACATATATAGACAGACAGATAGTTGGACATATTGGTAGACAGGCAGATAGGCAGATAGATAAATAGGCAGGCAGTTAAACAGATAGATGGATAGATAGATACATTGACAGACAGGCGCATAGTTAGATAGGTATTTCACTGACGTGCTGATTATCTTCTTAACATTGGAGAAATGTATAAATTGAGTTTGAACCGTGATGTCCATTTCCTTTTGAGTGAACATCCCCAAACCATGATCTGTGACATTCCCAATGGAACAGTAATTGTCGTGTGAAAGGCTGGATAGGCTGGGCCTTTCTTCACTAGAGCAGAGGAGATTGAGAGGTGCCCTTGCAGAGATCTATAAAGTGAGTGAGGGCTATAGACAGAGTTAATGATATGTGTATTTTCCCTCGGATGGGGGGTGTCAAGACTAGGCAGCACATTTTTAAGAGCTTTAAAACAGATGTGAGTGGTAACCTTTTTTGCACAGAGGGTGGATCATGTGTGGAATGAACTCCCTGAGGAAGTGATGGATGCTGGAACAGTTGCAACATTGAAATGACACTGAAATAAATCCATGAATAGGAAAAGTTTGGAGAGAAACGGGCCAGGAGCAGGCAGGTGGGACTGGTTTAGTTTGGGATTATGGTCGACATGGACTGGTTGGGCCGAAGGGTCTGTTCTGTGCTGTATGGCGCTATGTAGGTTTTGAATTAACAGCAATCTGTTTGTTCCACAGGTTATGGTTCCCCACATGGAGGTAATATCTTTAATCTAAGAGATCTCATTCTCTATATGCAATAAGGGAGACTGAGCATGTGGGTGAGAGATAGACACATATCCATATCCTGCACCCTGACTGTCCCCATGGTGACACAACTCCCCAGATACAGTGCCCAGGGCATCAATGTTCTGTTCTTGGTACCAGTGGCAGAGAATTGATTAAACTATGACAACAATTTGCCTTTCCTAACCTAAAGCAGTCAATGGGCCTGGGGGCAAACGTTGCTGCTGGTTGAGACATTCAGCTGTCAATAGGGATCGTGGCATCAACTCCCCATTTCAGCTCCTTCCTGAGAGATCTCAGACTCTAACTTCCTGATCTGTGTCTCTGAAAACACAACAGGGACACTGAGCGCATTATTCTGATGGTGACAGTGGAAATCCCATTGAAAGGTCGTTCTTGCTGTGTGCAATGTACAATAAAGACTGCAGACAAAATGGGCGAGAGTCATTAATACTGTTATCCAAGATTGTTCCAATATCAAGTGGGGTGGGTGTATTCCTTAAACTAAGATATTTCAAGCGACCTGCTGTACGTGTCCATACCCAGGGGGAAATTAATCAGATTATTAAACTCGAGCCAAGGAGGTTCTGAGCTACTCCAGCCTGTCCTGCCCTGAGATGTCAGCATTAACCAGGCTGTGTTTGCAATGTCTCTCTGTTACTCAGCTCTGTCCTGCCCTGAGACGTGAGCATTAACCAGATCATACTGAAAATTGTCCTACCTTGCTGTCCTAAAATGGATATAAAATCTCAGGACATCTCGGACCAAGCTCCTGTTTTACAATCAGTCACTTAACATCTGCATTAAATCTTTTCTGAATCAATCTCAACATCCATTCTTCATTCTTCAGTGTTTCATAAAAATGTTGATAAATGTGATCCATTGGGATATTATAAAGGAGAAATGGAGCCAGACTGAAGAGGAAAGCATAAATCATTTTCCAAAAAACTATACATAAATACATATATAGACAGACAGATAGTTGGACATATAGGTAGACAGGCAGATCGGAAGATAGATAGTTAGATAAATACATTGACAAACAGGCGTATAGTTAGATAGGTATTTCACTGACGTGCTGATTATCTGCTTAACATTGGAGAAAGGTATAAATTGAGTTTGAACTCTGATGTCCATTTCCTTTTAAGTGAACATCCCCAAACCACGATCTGTGACATTCCCAATGGAACAGTAATTGTCGTGTGAAAGGCTGGATAGGCTGGGCCTTTCTTCACTAGAGCAGAGGAGATTGAGAGGTGCCTTTGCAGAGGTCTATAAAGTGAGTGAGGGCTATAGACAGAGTTAATGATATGTGTATTTTCCCTCGGATGGGGGGTGTCAAGACTAGGCAGGACATTTTTAAGAGCTTTAAAACAGATACGAGGGGGAACCTTTTTTGCACAGAGGGTGGATCATGTGTGGAATGAACTTCCTGAGGAAGTGATGGATGCTGGAACAGTTGCAACATTGAAATGACACTGAGATAAATCCATGAATAGGAAACGTTTGGAGAGAAACGGGCCAGGAGCAGGCAGGTGGGACTGGTTTAGTTTGGGATTATGGTCGGCATGGACTGGTCGGGCCGAAGGGTCTGTTCTGTGCTGTATGGCTCTATGTAGGTTTTGAATTAACACCAATCTGTTTGTTCCACAGGTTATGGTCCCGGATATGGAGGTAATATCTTAAATCTAAGAGATCTCATTCTCTATCAGCAATAAGAGAGACTGAGCATGTGGGTGAGAGATAGACACATATCAATATCCTGCACCCTGACTGTCCCCATGGTGACACAACTCCCCAGATACAGTGCCCAGGACATCAATGTTCTGTTCTTGGTACCAGTGGCTGAGAATTGACTATAATATGACAACAATCTGCCTTTTCCTACCCTAAAGCACTTAATGTGCCTGGGGGCAAACGTTGCTGCTGGTTGAGACATTCAGCTGTCAATAGGGATCATGGCATCAACTCCCCATTTCAGCTCCTTCCTGAGAGATCTCAGACTCTAACCTCCTGATCTGTGTCTCTGAAAACACAACAGGGACACTGAACGCATTATTCTGATGGTGACAGTGAAAATCCCATAGAAAGGTCTTACTTGCTGTGTGCAATGTATAATAAGGCTGCAGACAAAATGGGCGAGAGTCATTACTACTGTTATCCAAGATCATTCTAATATCGAGTGGGGTGGGTGTATTCCTTAAACCAAGATATTTCAGGCGACCTGCTGTACGTGTCCATACCCAAGGGGGAAATTAATCAGATTATTAAACTCGAGCCAAGGAGGTTCTGAGCTACTCCAGCCTGTCCTGCCCTGAGATGTCAGCATTAACCAGGCTGTGTTGCATTGTCTCTCTGTTACTGAGCTCTCTCCTGCCCTGAGATGTGAGCATTAACCAGGCTGTGTTTGCAATGTTTCTCTGTTCTTCAGCTCTGTCTTCAGCCTGAACCCAATCAGATTCAAAAGTGAACATCCTTGCAGTCCTAAAATGGATATAAAATCTCAGGACATCTCGGACCAAGCTCACGTTTTACAATCAGTCACTTAACATCTGCATTAAATCTTTTCTGAATCAATCTCAACATCCATTCTTCAATCTTCAGTGTTTCATAAAAATGTTGATAAATGTGATCCTTTGGGATATTATAAATGAGAAATGGAGCCAGACTGAAGAGGAAAGCAGAAATCATTTTCCTAAAAACTATACATACATACATATATAGACAGACAGATAGTTGGACATATTGGTAGACAGGCAGATAGGCAGATAGATAAATAGGCAGGCAGTTAAACAGATAGATGGATAGATAGATACATTGACAGACAGGCGCATAGTTCGGTAGGTATTTCACTGACGTGCTGATTATCTTCTTAACATTGGAGAAATGTACAAATTGAGTTTGAACTGTGATGTCCATTTCCTTTTAAGTGAACATCCCCAAACCATGATCTGTGACATTCCCAATGGAACAGTAATTGTCGTGTGAAAGGCTGGATAGGCTGGGCCTTTCTTCACTAGAGCAGAGGAGATTGAGAGGTGCCCTTGCAGAGGTCTATAAAGTGAGTGAGGGCTATAGACAGAGTTAATGATATGTGTATTTTCCCTCGGATGGGGGGTGTCAAGACTAGGCAGGACATTTTTAAGAGCTTTAAAACAGATGTGAGTTGTAACGTTTTTTGCCCAGAGGGTGGATCATGTGTGGAATGAACTTCCTGAGGAAGTGATGGATGCTGGAACAGTTGCAACATTGAAATGAGACTGAGATAAATGCATGAGTAGGAAAAGTTTGGAGAGAAACAGGCCAGGAGCAGGCAGGTGGGACTGGTTTAGTTTGGGATTATGGTCGGCATGGACTGGTTGGGCCGAAGGGTCTGTTCTGTGCTGTATGGCTCTATGTAGGTTTTGAATTAACACCAATCTGTTTGTTCCACAGGTTATGGTCCCGGATACGGAGGTAATATCTTTAATCTAAGAGATCACATTCTCGATCAGCAATAAGGGAGACTGAGCATGTGGGTGAGAGATAGACACATATCCATATCCTGCACCCTGACTGTCCCCATGGTGACACAACTCCCCAGATACAGTGCCCAGGACATCAATGTTCTGTTCTTGGTACCAGTGGCTGAGAATTGACTATAATATGACAACAATTTGCCTTTTCCTACCCTAAAGCAGTCAATGGGCCTGGGGGCAAACGTTGCTGCTGGTTGAGACATTCAGCTGTCAATAGGGATTGTGGCATCAACTCCCCATTTCAGCTCCTTCCTGAGAGATCTCAGACTCTAACCTCCTGATCTGTGTCTCTGAAAACACAACAGGGACACTGAACGCATTATTCTGATGGTGACAGTGGAAATCCCATAGAAAGGTCTTTCTTGCTGTGTGCAATGTACAATAAGGCTGCAGACAAAATGGGCGAGAGTCATTAATAGTGTTATCCAAGATCATTCCAATATCGAGTGGGGTGGGTGTATTCCTTAAACCAGGATATTTCAGGCGACCTGCTGTACGTGTCCATACCCAAGGGGGAAATTAATCAGATTATTAAACTCGAGCCAAGGAGGTTCTGAGCTACTCCAGCCTGTCCTGCCCTGAGATGTCAGCATTAACCAGGCTGTGTTGCATTGTCTCTCTGTTACTGAGCTCTCTCCTGCCCTGAGATATGAGCATTAACCAGGCTGTGTTTGCAATGTTTCTCTGTTCTTCAGCTCTGTCCTGACTTAGATGTGAGCCTGAACCCAATCAGATTCAAAAGTGAACATCCTTGCAGTCCTAAAATGGATATAAAATCTCAGGACATCTCGGACCAAGCTCACGTTTTACAATCAGTCACTTAACATCTGCATTAAATCTTTTCTGAATCAATCTCAACATCCATTCCTCATTCTTCAGTGTTTCGTAAAAATGTTGATAAATGTGATCCATTGGGATATTATAAAGGAGAAATGGAGTCAGACTGAAGAGGAAAGCATAAATCATTTTCCAAAAAACAATTGCAACAAGAGATATTTCACAAGTGAATAGATAGATAGATAGATAGATAGATAGATAGATAGAGAGAGAGAGAGAGAGAGAGACAGTCAGAGAGATGGATAGACAGATAGATAGATTGATAGATGGATGGATAGACAGATAGACAGACAGACAGACAGACAGATAGATAGATAGATAGATCGACAGACAGACAGACAAACGGTTAGAGAAGTAAATAGATAGATAAACAGACAGACAGACAGATAGAATCATATACAAATAGAGACATAGACAGACAGATCCTCAGATAGATATCTCACTTTGGTTTTGATAAGGTATTTAGCAAAGGTGAAATGTATGAATTGAGATTGAACTGTGATGTTCACTCCCTTTTGAGTGAACATCCCCAACCCACAATCCGTCAAATTCCAAATGGAATAATAATTGTTGCGATGAAACGCTGTATAGGCTGGAACTTCGATCACTGCAGTGCAGGAGGGTGAGAGGTCCCTTATAGAAGTTTATAAAATGCGTGAGGGCTACAGATAGAGTTAATGGCAGGTTTGTTTTCCCTTGGGTGGGGGTTTCAAGACTAGGGGGCACATTTTTTAAGGTGAAAGAGGAGAGGGATTTTAAAAAGTCATGAGGGTCAAATTCTTTTACACAGAAAGTGGATCGTGTGTGGAATAAAATTTGTGACAAAGTGGTGGATGTCTGTACAGTTACAATGTTTAAATGTCACTTAGTTAAGTGCAGGAATAGGAAAGGTTTGGAGGGATATGAGCCAGGAGCAGGCAGCTGGGACTGGTTCAGTTTGGGATTATGGTCGGCACAGAGTGGTTGGGCCGAAGGGCCTGTTCTCGTGCTGTATGACTCTGTGTAGGTTTTGAATTAACACCAATCTGTTTGTTCCACAGGTTATGGTTACAAATATGGAGGTAATATCTTTAATCTCAGAGTTCTCATTCTCTATCAGCGCTGTGAGGTAGCGGTGCTAATCACTGAGCCACGGTGCCACCCCATTGAAGAGCTTATACCCAAAATGTTGATTCTCCCGTTCCTCAAACCTTCTCTGCCATTCAATAGCATCATCTAACTCAGTCCCCTGTTCCCCGCTTCCACCTCTCCCCCAAATCTTTGATCCCTTTAGCCTTAAGAGCTATATCCACTTCCTTTTTGAAAACATTCAGTGCTTCGACCTCAACCACGTTCTGTGGCAGAGAATTCCACAGGGTCCCCCACTCTCTGGGTGAAGCCATTTCTCCTCATCTCTGTCCTACCCCGTCTCCCTCAGAGTGTGAACCCCTGGACATTGGGAACATCCTTCCTGCCTTAGAATTTTTCAACTTGAGCACCATCGACACAACGTACATCACCAATGGATCCAATCAGGAATTCAGGATAAACACGAGTGAAGGGGGAAGCTGACAGGTTGAAGGGGGAGGCCAGATACACTCAGGAGGGAGACGGGATTAAAAATGAGATCTCCCTCATTCTTCTCAACTCCAGTGAAGACAATTCCAACTCTCTTCACACGTCAGCCCCGTATTCCCAGGATTCAATGTGGTATACCCTTCACTGCACTCCCTCTAGCATCCTTCCTCAGATAAGGAGAGCAATACTCCAGGTGTGGTCTCACTGAGGCCCTGCACCACTGCAGCAAGCCATCCCCGCTCCTGTACCCGGAATCCTCTCGCTATAAAAGCCAACACCCCATTTGCTGGCTGCACTTGCACAGTTACTGTTACACTCAGGTATCCCCCTTTCCCGATCTATCCCTGTTCGGGTAACAATCTGCCTTCCTGTGTTTTTTTTTGCTCCTCTCCAAAGTGGATAACCTCTTGGTGATCCACATGGTATTGCGTCTGCCATGCACTTTGTCCACTGCATAACTCCAATCCCTTCAGTCCAACCAGTCCACGCTGAACATAATCCCAAAGTAAACTAGTCCCAGCTGCCTGCTCCTGGACCATATCCTTCCAAATCCTTCCTTGGCAAATGGGGCCAGAGTCATTTTGGATATATCTCGATGAATTGGACTGAAGGGTCTGTTTCTATGCTGCAAAATTCTCTGATACAATTCGTGTGCTTATACAAATGATGTAACTCTGCCCACACCCATCACTCCCTCAGGAAGTTCATTCCATACAAGAAACACCCTCTGTGTAAAAGATTTGCCCCTCATGTGTTTTTTTTAAATCAGTGTCCTTTCACCTTTATCCTTGAAATCTCCCACCCTAGGGAAAAGACACCTGTCATTATCCTTATCAGCACCCGTCACAGTTTTGTAATGGTCACCTCTCAACCTCCGACGCTGCAGTGAACAGGAGTGAGGAAGGGGGCTGTGAGTTAAATTCAGGTCCTTTCACACACGTGCGAGACAGAGAGAGCTTTTCATAAATGCAAGCAAATTGATCCGCCCTTGTCTTTACAGGACAGTGCACATGCGATTCAGACTGCGGACCTAATTATAAATGTATCGCAGGATACTGCTCTGCAAGATATTTCCACGATAAATACTGACTGGCCGCTTTTCCAGGTAAGTTGATCCTTATGTTCCAGGATAATTCATATATTCAGTCAAAGGCTGGAAGACCATCTCCCCCTTCCCCAGCTGTGGGACTGTGCTGTCCATCACTGGCTGAGAGCTCAGTGCAGCAGAGCCATTGCAGTAATGACGTTGGTGGTGGGCAAGTTGTTGGAGGGGGTCCTGAGGGGCAGGATTTACATGTAATTGGAAAGGCAAGGACTGATTAGGGATAGGACTTGGGTCCTTCGGGACAGAAACGGATGTTGTGGCAGCGACTGTGGGAGCGGATTCCTTCGGGACTGATTAGGGATCGTCAACATGGCTTTGTGCGTGGGAAATCCTGTCTCACAAATGTTTTTTGAAGAAATAGCAAAGAGGATTAATGAGGACAGAGCGGTAGATGTGATCTACATGGACTTCAGTAAGGCGTTCGACAAGGTTCCCCACGGGACACTGGTTAGCAAGGTTAAGATCTTATAGAATACAGGGAGAACTATCCATTTGGATACAGAACTGGCTCGAAGGTAGAAGACAGAGGGTGGTGGTGGAAGGCTGCTTTTCAGGCTGGAGGCTTGTAACCAGCGGTGGACCACCAGGATCGGTGCTGGGTCCACTACTTTTCATCATTTATGAAATGGTTTGAATGTGAACAGAGGTATGGTTAGTAAGTTTGCAGATAACACCAGAATTGGAGGTGTAGTGGACAGTGAAGAAGATTACCTCAGATTACAACAGGATCTTGATCAAATGGACCAATGGGCTGAGGAGTGGCAGATGGAGTTTAATTTAGATAAATGTGAGGTGCTGCATTTTGGAAAGGTGTATCAGGGCAGGACTTATACACTTAATGGTAAGGTCCTAGGGAGTGTTGCTGGACAAAGAGACCTTGGAGTGCAGGTTCATAGCTCCTTGAAAGTGGAGTCGCAGGTAGATAGGATAGTGAAGGAGGAGTTTGGTATGCTTTCCTTTATTAGTTAGAGTATTGAGTACAGGAGTTGGGAGGCCATGTTGCGGCTGTACAGGACATTGGTTAGGCCACTGTTGGAATATTGCGTGCAATTCTGGTCTCCTTCCTATCAGAAAGATGTTGTGAAACTTGAAAGGGTTCAGAAGAGATTTACAAGGACGTTGCCAGGGTTGGAGGATTTGAGCTACAGGGGGAGGCTGAACAGGCTGGGGCTGTTTTCCCTGGAGTGTTGGAGGCTGGGGTGGGGGGGGGGGGGGGGGGCGGGGAAGCTGTGTTTAACGTCACACCTTGAAAAGGTGCCTCCCCCTTCCCTCCTCAGTCAGCATGGTACCACCGTCCCCCACCCCCCCAAAAGGTGGGGAGCCCATGAGGGAGGGGGTGGGGTTGATGAGAGCCTCACTGAGACACTCCCCCCACCCCACCCCCCCACCCCCGGCTCAGCAAGTAAAGCCAGGCAACTGACGGCGGCCTGCATTGATAAAGCGCCTCTGAGGTCCTGGGAGCATCCTGGGATATGGCGATGGTTGGTGGTGGGGTGAACAGAATCAGAAGGAGACCCCACCGTCCAAAATCCCTGGTGGCAGCTGAATCCAAAGTGATTCCCCCCAAAGCGGATCAGCGTAAGAGTGGCAAAGGGGAATGGGGCAGTGAGTTCCAGCAAGGCTGGAACATTCCACTGAGGAAGGAACCCACTGGATCCTGGGGGGTGGCTGCAATGAAGGAATGCCCTTGGTGGTGAAACAGCCACCAGCCCCATTCTAGATCTTTCTGCAAGAGTAGCCATCTTTCCCATGAGCACTCGGTGTGGACCCCTCCAAGAGTCTACCGTTAACAATGGGGGGATTAACAAGGGGGAGAGTTACTCACACCCTCACCCAGGGGCTTCCTCCATCTTGAGAGTGGGTGGGGAACGGGATAATGGGTTTGACAGCTTGTGTTGGGGTTTGGGGGGGTGGGTGGGGGTGTGGGGAGAGTCAAAGAAAAAGACAGGCCCAAGAAAGCCGATGAAGGGGAATGGGATGGGGGTGGGAGGTGAGGGGAAATGTCCAGAGAATTGTCAATCGATCCACCATGTGATGGAGAGACGGAGAGAGCCATTCACTCCATCGGCAGTCACGTCGAGATTGGGGGACGTGGTGGTGATCTCCAATGTCTGTATTACCCCGAGAACGTAACGTTGGGGGGTGGGGTTTGTGGGCAGAGATCAGACCCCAAACACCAGTGAAGCAGGAGCTCAGCTTTGGACGCCGCTCACGGGGCATCTGCCAGCCCACTCGGCAAGATCATGGGCCAGTCAGAACATGAGAGATAGGATCATGAAGAGGCCATTCGTCCCATCAACCCCAACACTCATTGGATGGAAGGATTTCTACTTGCCCCTTTAAAGAGGGGCTTGGTTATGCTGCTAATACGGTCTCATTTGAACCGTTTTCCACCTCCCCCCGTCCCGTTCTGGAATCACTCGTCTGTTACTAATTACAAATCCATCTCCTCCATAAATTTATTCAGCAGCTAACGCACTCTGGTGGGGAAAGGGGGTGGTGTTGTGAATTCTCCCTTTGAGAGACGCAATTTCTCTCCGTTGCTGTTTTAAGTCTGTCATCCATTCTCCTCTCATTCTAAATTGCCCCACAGGGGGAAACATCCTCTCCAAGGGGTGGCTCAGTGGTTAGCACTGCTGCCTCACAGCGCCAGGGACCCAGGTTCGATCCCACCCTCGGGTGACTGTCTATGTGGAGTTTGCACATTCTCCCCGTGTCTGTGTGGGTGTGTTCCGGTTTCTCCCACAGTTCAGTGAGTCGGCCATTCTAAATTGCCCGTAGTGTTCAAGGGTATTAGTCAGGGGTAAATGTAGGATGGAGAATGGGTTACTCTTCAGAGGGTTGGTGTGGACTTGTTGGGCTGTCTACACTGGAGGAATTTTAATCTTACCTCTAAAAACAAAACTGCGAGCGGTGGAATTCAGAAAGTAAAACAGAAATTGCTGGAGAAACAGTGTGGATGTTGGGAAGATGTTTCCGTTATTAGGACAGACTAGGACCTAAGGGCATAGCCTTCGAGTAAAGGGAAGAGCTTTTAGTACAGAAGTAAGGAGAATCTTCTTCAGCCAGAGTGGGGGGAAGAGGCTGTGGAGGGCAGGACATTGAGTATATTTTAAGACCGAGATAGATAAGCGCTTGAGTATCAAGGGAATCAAGAGTTACAGGGTGAAAGTGGGAGAATGGGCTTGAGAAATGTATCAGCCATGATTGAATGGCGGAGCAGACTCAATGGGCCGAATGGCCTAATTTCTGCTCCAGTGTCTTATGGTCTAACGTCTTGTTCAGATCATGCTCCTAAACTCCAGAGCACTGAACTGCTCAATCTCTCTTCGTAAAACAAAGGAGCAGCGCTCCGAAAGCTTGAGACTTCAAGTCAGCCTATGGGACACGAACCTGGTGACCTCTGACCTGGTCCACCCCAGTCCGACACCAGCCCCTCCACAACACAAGCCTTTCCTTTCCAGGATTTATTTAGTTCACGTTCCCACTTCGTTTTGAACCACAGAATGACATGTGCCTCAGTCCCGTGGGTGAATGTCACACTAATGCTTCCTTCTCAACTTTCAGGAAACCCTTTTGGGATCAGACTCCTGACAGACGTAATTGTCGCTTCTGCCCCTAAAACCTTCTTCATTGTGAAACCAGCAGCTCCTTAGAAAGAGACACCCCTTCACCATTGGCTCAGTATCACAGAGGGACAACACTGGAACCCAGCAACACAGACCACCCTGCTCAATGGAGAAAGTTCACCTACAATACGATCGCACAGGGGAAAACCCTTCCGAAATCTCAGACTGGAGATCCTCGGGAATAATTCTGTTCCAATTGCTTGGTATCCTCATCCAGAAACATACCTTCCTTTATCGGTGAATCAACTAAAATGTATTGAGATAAAAATGTAGTTGCGTTTTCCCAATTGTAATGAGCTGAGACATAATTAGTTTCCCTCTCAACCTGTTGAGCGTTTGTAATAGTCTTGGAGTGCCATTGATACAACAATCTCTCAGAATCAATTGTGAAAGAACAATGGTCTTTGTGCCCCCTACAATGTGCCAATAACTTGCTGTAACAGGAATAAATGACAGTCAGAATGGCTGAGGGACCCCTCCTGCTAAAGGTCACTGTGATCTCGTCCGGCAAACACAAACATGCCCCATTTTCTGCTTCTCTTCCGAGAGAGAGGATACAAACCGGCCGCTGAGGACATTGATGAAGAGTTGGTCAGGACCTCGGTCCAACCCTTCTCTGAGCGAGGTTCGAACGAGGAAGGCAGCTGCGGATTTGGGGTCTTCACCGTTCCCTTCACCTGTAAATGTCAATGAGGTTGGGCTGGGGTTTATCGCCAATGGGTTGGGTTGAGGTCAGTTGGGTGTTGGGCCTGAATTGACTTAAAATCATTTCTGTTTCTGGGGGATAGGTGAAGCTGAACTCTAGAAGGGGAGGGAGTTAGTTGGGTTGGGTTGAGTCAAGTTGGCCTCCAATTGGTTTCTGTATCGATGGTGGATGATGTAATTGCATCTTGCTTACTTAATAAACTAATTCTGCATCTCAAGGGACTTGGTATTTAGAATCTCTCTGATCTGCACCACAAGTTCATGTTATACTGTCTTTATCAAACCAGCAGACACACAGAGATAAACGCATCCTTCAGACAGAGAGACACACAAAACCTCCACCTCTCTCCCCTCTCATTGAAAATTAAACGCCAATAACACATTAAATAAAATCAGGTAACAATGTGCAAGTGAAGGAGACCAAAAATCACAGTAAATTGTCAAGATTTGGAGATCCCAGTTTTGTTCCTGACCTGGAACAGGCAGAAGGGTTCAACAAGGAGTAATCCCACCGAGCCCTCGCTTTGGAGTGAATGTTGTTCCGAGTGAACTTGCTCCAGCTCAGATTGTTTTGAGTGACTCACTCACATCACTCGACGTTTTACACCTCCCTCTGGACCAAGGGGTAGTGTCGTGCTGACCTACCACCCTGTCTCACCCAGAGGGGCAGGAGTGAATATCTCCGACAGGAAAATCACACACCGTCCAATCCACCATCACTCGGGAACACAATGAGGCTACTCAATCCGGTCTCACCAGGGTCTTTCTCCCTCACACATTCCCGAAATAAATGGATCACAATCCACAGGCAGCAGGGTCTGTCTGATTAGGGGAGGGGGAGTGGAACGTGCACTGTGAGTGTGAGAGAGTGGGACAGAGTATGTGAATAAGTGAGTGTGAGTGTGTGCGAGAGTGAGAAGAGTGAGTTAATAAGAGAGAGTGTTTCATTCATATCCCAGCATTTATTGCCCATCCCTAATTGCCCCAGAGGGAAGTTAGAGTCAACCACATGGCTGTGGGTCTGGACTCACATGTAGGCCAGACCAGGTAAGGATGGCAGTATCCTCCCTTAAAGGACATTAGTGAACTCGATGGGTTTTTCCAACAATCAATAATAGATTCATGGTCATCATTAGATCCTTAATTCCAGATGGTTATTGAATCCAATTCAAAATCCCACCAATTTCCCTAGCAGGATTCAAACCCCAGGTCCAAGGCCTGGATTGCTGGGCTTGTAGGACCAACAATAATACCATTGCCTTCCCATCAGCCTTTCCAAATGGGAGGCGGATGAATGATTCCGGATCACTCAAACCAAAATCAGGCAGATGCTGAAAATCACAATCAAATGCAGAGAAACGTCGGAGAAACTGAGCAGCAGCTGAGGAGTTGGAGAGAGTGAAAAACAGAGGGAAGGTTTGGAGTCTGGGATGACTCCTTCAGAAGGTTGTCTCATATCCAGTTCTCGGTCTCCTGATTGGCTGCCTGGACCCAGAGATTTCCCCCTCCCCTGCCCTGTCCAGGAATGAATCCCTGGGCCTCTCTCTCTCTCTCTCTCTCCCTTCTAACCCTATGCTCCTCAGCTGATCGTCTGCTCACCACTCTGAATACCTTCCTGATGCGTCTCTGTTACACTCTGTCTGACAGCACTCAGTAAAGTGCCTTTTGCTCCCAAGCCAACCTGTTGCTGAATTACTCAGGGTCATAGAACATGGAGACAAGCCCTTTGGCCCAACTCACCCATGCTGACCAGAAACAAATGCCAATCATGAGTTTTTGGTTTTAAGCTTCAGTGAACAGATCCACTGTTAATTGGAGGTCACTTGTAAAGAGAGGCATGGCATAACAGACCCTTTGGCCCAACTCGTCTGTGCCGGCCAGATATCCTCGATTAATCTAGTCTCATTTGCCAGTATTTGGCCCATATCCCTTTAAACCCTTATGTACCCATCCAGATACCTTTGAAATGTTGTAATTTCCACCACTTCCCCTGGCAGCCCATTCCATACACACACCACCGTGTGTGTGAAAAGGTTGCCCCTCGGGTCCCTTTTAAATCTTTCCCCCCCTCACCATAAAGCTACACCCTCTAGCTTAGGGCTCCCCTACCCCGGGGGCAAAAGATTTTTGCGCTTCACCTTATTTATGCCCCTCATGTTTTGAGGTCACCCCTCAGCCTCCGACGCTCCAGGGAAAAAAGTCCCAGCGTATCCTTAGAACTCCAGTCTGCTCCTTTGGGTCTTTATTCAAGATATCATTTCACTGGCGAAGGTTGACTAGGATGTTCCCTGGGATGGAGGGATTGCCTAACACTAATCAGCTTGGGGCTCTCCTCCCTGGAGTTTAGGAGAATGACAGGATGATCTCGGTGGGCCATATTAAGGGGTTGGACAGGGTTAATGCTGAGAGGATGTTTCCCCTCATGGGAGAGTTTTTAAAAATTCGCTCACAGGATGAGGGTGTTGCTGGCTGGGCCCAGCATTTATTGCCCATCCTTAATTGGCCAGAGGGCAGTTAAGAGTCAACTGTATTGCTGTGGGTCTGGAGTCACATGTAGGCCAGGCCCGGTAAGGATGGCAGCTTCCTTCCCTAAACAACATTAGTGAACCAGATGGGATTTTCCAACAATTGCCAACAGAGTCAATGTCATTGTTAGACTTTTAATTGCAGATTTTTTTTTATTGAATTCAAACTCCAGCATCTGCCTTGGTCGGATTCTTACCCAGGTCTCTGGAGCTGGCCCCAGACCATCACCTCCCTTTAAGTCTAGGGCCAGAGGGCAGAGTCTCAGAATGAAGGGGTTCAATTTCAGACTCAGATGCGGAGGAATCCCTTCTCCCAGGGGTTGAGTGCCTTTGGAACTCCTTGCCACAGACAGCTGTGGGGGCAGAGTCAGACCCTTCGGTCCAACTCGTCCATGCTGACCAGATTTCCAAAATTAATCTAGTCCCATTTGCCAGCATTTGGCCCATATCCCTCTAACCCCTCCTTAGCCATGAACCCTTGTGTGTATTGAAAGCCAAGACAGATTCTTGACCAGTCGGGGAATCAAGGGTTAAGGTAGGAAAGTGGAAGCGAAGAATGCCAGCTCAGTCACCACCCTCCTGAATGGCGGAGCAGCCTCGAGGGGCCGAATGACCTCCTCCTGTCCCTATTCCCTTCTGACCTACAAGCAGCAAAGCAAATAACTCTCAATTCAACTTCAAAGATCCATAAACCGTGTCTCACCTACTTCCAGCAAGCCTCATTGTAGGAGGGAATCCACCTCCCTGCTTCCCAAACGCCTCTTTTCCAACCCGGGAGAGAATGAAGGTAAATGACTCCACTGGCTTGTAGTAAATACATCCGTTTAATAATAAATGCATTGAATTTGGAACATCTTTGATCAGACATATTAAACATTGATAGGAATGCAACAGATCTTGCCCTGACTGAAATACCCACAATCCACCTGAAAACACAATATTGACATCGGCGAAAGATAAAAGACACACATTTTCATCCATATTAAGCTCAAATTATACACATAAGTACATTTCTGCAGTTTCAGCTCCTCTGGGAAAGTCTGTCGCCGGGCTGGCACTGTTTTTTTTAAAAAGTCGGGGAAGATAATTTGACAACGTGGTTGTGTCCTTGCTGTTCGACCCTGTGTGGGTCATACTACATGGGACTGCAGCGGTTCAAGAAGGCAGTTCAA